>NC_055987.1:117781322-118085487 GCF_018446385.1 Zingiber officinale
ACTTGACACGGTACTAGTAGGCACAAGGGTAGACAATATTTATTAAGTATCTTTCAAAAGTGCTACTAATGCCTCTGCTAAGTGTTTCATGTCAAAAGAAGAAGAATCATGGCTGTGGCATAGGAGGTTGGCCCATGTGAACATGAAGAATATTCGAAAGCTGGCCAACAAAGGATTAGTGCGAGACCTACCAAGCATCAAGTACCAAAAGACAAAATTATGTGATGCATGTCAAAAGGGTAAGCAAACAAAAGCGTCTCATAAAGGTAAAAGCGCTGCAAGTACATCTACTGCTTTAGATTTATTGCATATGGATTTGTTTGATTGCAGTAATATTATTTCATTGAATGGAAGTAGATACTGCTTAGTGATCATTGATGATTTTACTAGATATACATGGACTTTCTTTTGAAAAATAAGGATCAAACCATAGATGTTTTTGTTTCCTTTTGTAGAAGAACTGAAAATGAAAAATCAACAATAATTAAAACAATTAGGAGTGATCATGGTGGAGAATTTCAAAACCATAGATTTTTAGAATTTTGTCAAGAAAAAGGATATAGGCATGAGTTCTCTACTCCAAGGACCCCACAACAAAATGGGATTGTGGAGAGAAAGAACCGAGTCTTGCAAGAGGCTGCACGAAGCATGCTCAATGAGTACTCACTACCGAGCTACTTATGGGCTGAAGCTGTAAATACCGCTTGCTATGTGCAAAACCGAGTCTTGATACATAGGTTTTTAGGAAAGACTCCCCATGAACTTTGGTATGGAAAACCCCCTACAATTAAACATCTTAGGGTGTTTGGTTGTAAGGTGTTTATCTTGAACACCAAGGATCATCTTGGAAAGTTCACGGCTAAGGCTGATGAAGGGATACTGGTCGGGTACTCTCTCATCAGCAAAGCCTATCGAGTCTACAACAATAGGACTAAATTGATTGAAGAGTCCTCGGATGTAGCATTTGAAGAAATCCCTAAATCAAATGATCAATCAAAGGATGTAAGAGAAATTCAATTTGAACTTAGAAATCTAAGTTTAAATGATCAAAACATAGAAAGAGTCGAAGTTGGCTCTGATGACGATGAGCAAAGGCAAGAGAGGGCTCAGTCTGATTCTTTACCTGATACTGAGCCCTTGCCTGTGTCTAGTGAGACCACTCATGAGGCACCGCCAACACCAAGGCAATCTAGGATAGCCTCTAGTCATCCCCAAGACCAGATTGTGGGAGACATTCAACAAGGGGTTAGGACTAGATCATTCTTTAGAAATGAGTCTAATGAGGTCGCCTTGATCTCAGAAATCGAACCAAAACTAGTTGATGAGGCATTGCACGATCCTGATTGGATCATAGCTATGCAACATGAGTTAGGTCAATTTGAAAGGAGCCAAGTGTGGGACTTAGTTCCTAGACCTAAGAAGACCACCATTATTGGAACCAAATGGGTCTTCAAAAATAAGTTAAACCAAAAGGGAGAAGTCGTAAGAAACAAGGCAAGACTTGTAGCCAAGGGCTATAATCAAGTCGAATGCCTCGATTATGATGAGACCTATGCTCCCGTGGCCCGATTAGAGTCCATTCGTTTAATGCTAGCTTTTGCTGCACATAGAGGCTTCAAGCTCTATCAAATGGACGTTAAATCGGCCTTCTTAAATGGTTTCATTAAAGAAGAGGTCTATGTTGAACAACCACCGGGGTTTGTGAATACCGAAGCTCCAAACCACGTGTACAAGCTCAAGAAAGCTCTTTATGGGCTTAAACAAGCACCTCGAGCTTGGTACGAAAGGTTGTCAACTTACTTACTAGAAAAGGGTTTTGTAAGAGGTCAAATAGACCCAACACTATTTCTGCGTAGAGATGGTGAAAACATATTTGTAGCCCAGGTGTATGTTGATGACATAATTTGTGGCTCAAATAACAAGGTCTATTTGAATGAATTTATCACTCACATGGAAAGTGAGTTTGAGATGAGTCTGGTGGGAGAATTGACATTCTTCCTTGGACTTGAAATTAAACAAACTCGAGATGGCATTTATGTCCATCAAACGAAGTACACTCAAGAGATGCTCAAGAAATTCAAAATGAGTGACTCTATGGAAGTATCCACTCCCATGGCGACGAACACTCGCCTTGACAATGATGAGAATGAAAAATCAGTTGATCTAACGCAATATAGAAGCATGATTGGTAGCCTTCTATATCTCACAGCTAGTCGACCGGACATACTTTTTACTGTGGGCATGTGCGCTAGATATCAAGTATGTGCCAAGGAATCTCATTTAATTGCGGTTAAAAGGATTCTGAGATATCTTAAGGGCACAATTAGTGTAGGTCTCTGGTACCCTCGTACTGAGTCTTTTGATTTGATAGGTTATACCGACTCCGATTATGCTGGGTGCAAATTGGATCGGAAAAGCACTAGTGGGGGTTGCCAATTTTTAGGTTCATCATTAGTTAGTTGGTCAAGTCAGAAGCAACATTGCGTTGCTCTCTCCACAACCGAGGCTGAATACATTGCCATGGGAGAGAGTGTATCACAATTGTTATGGATAATCCATACTCTAGAAGATTATGGACTTTCGTATAAGGGAGTGCAAGTGTTGTGTGACAACATCAGCACAATAAACCTAACAAAAAATCCAGTCCATCATTCAAGGACCAAACATATTGAAGTGCGTCATCACTTCATTAGAGATCACGTAGCTAGGGGAGACATTACACTCACATATGTTGAGTCAAAGTCAAACCTAGCCGATATTCTCACCAAACGTCTTCCGGAAAATGAATTTAGTCATTTGAGAAGAGAATTGGGAATGTGTTTGGCTCAATAGGCCATTAGGACCTCATTATGATCAATTAGGACAATTAAAACAACAAGAGAAATTGGGAAATTAATTTGGGCAACTTGGGAACATCTCACACAAACTATAAGGTTTAACAAATGATTTTTGTTTGCTAGAAATGGGGTGAGATGCTAGGATCAGTCGAATTATTCAAAATGGATTATGCATCCCTTGAATAATAAGGTTGAAGAGACATAAATTGAGTATGGGGAAGACCATTACATAATTCATGTGTATTTGGTTCCTAGATCTTACTCATATATTCCAACCAAGGAAACTTGGTTGGGCCTTTACCTAGATTTTATCTAACTTTGGTTAATGTGTTGATTGATAGTTTTGATCGATACCTTTCATGATTTTGATTGAAAATAAGACCAGCTATTGAGGTAATGATAGCAATTTAGTTGTATTTTGACAAACTTGAAACTGAACATAACAAGGTCGAAAATTTCAATTCTCAAGCTTTGAGTTGTCTGTGTTTCGAAATGTCTGAAACTCTCGGACTATAAACAATCTCAGACCATAATCTTTAGGAAATAGTTTTGCATGTAGATTCTTCAAGGACTAGGTACTGAATTTGGAAGTTTTACTGGAGAAACTTCTACGAATTATCGAACACCTCTACGAATTTCAGTTACTGAAATTACTGGAGAAATTTCAGTATCAGACACTGATCGGTCTACAGACCGATCAGGAGAAGGTGGATCGATCTGTCGACCGATCCAAAAATCTCTCCAGCCTTTCTGTTAGTAACCTGATCGGTCCGGGGACTGATCAGAAGATTCCCTGATCGGTCAAGGGACCGATCAGCGGCTACTGATCGTCTCCTGATCGGTCTACAGACCGATCAGGAGGTTCCCGGATCGGTCCAGGGATCGATCAGGAGGCTCCTAATGTCTCCTGATCGGACAGCCGTCCGATCATTTCGACACTTGGACAGCCATTTCCCTTAAAGCTTCCCGATCCTTTCTTTTCTCCCTTCACGCTGAAGCCCTAGCCGACACTTTCCTACACCTCACCTCTTCTCTTCTCTTTGCTCGCCGGAACCCTAGCCAACGATACTTCAATGGCACCAAGGTAACTCCATACTTCTCTAGAACTTGGCATTTCGGTTTCATTTCTCACCATATCTGTGCTTTTTGTTTCGGGTGTTGGTGGCTCCGGTGCTCACTTACTTGCCCCATTGTATCACATTGTTAACCCTTAGGAAGAAACTAGTGGGTGAAGGAACATCTAAGTCTAAGTCACCTGAGAAGTCAAAGTCTAAGGCTCCTTCCCGACCTCAACCATCTGTCTCTGGGAGATTTCCAAACCACCATTTTGAGGAAGCTTTTAAACAAAGAACCTTTAAATTACTCCCTTGTAGGTCTGTTGATCAAAAATTCATGGACGAATTTTGTCCAACTGTGTCAGAAATAATTGCCTACTATAAACTTGATACACTTGTCTATTTAGAACGAGATATCAATTATGACTTAGTATCTGAGTTTTATAACAATCTTCATCAAACTAGTGATGTAAGTTATAAAACAAAAGTTGCTAAGCAGACTCTTGATTTCAGTTTCTCGGCCTTCTTTGACTATCTAGGTTGCTGGAGATGTTCCGGAAATGTCTTTTCGATATATCCTGACTTACCAGACCTCTTACCTTCACCTTTTGATGTCACATCTGACTCTATTTATGAGTACTTCTTCAGACATTCGAGACCAGGTGGGCTAGATGAATTAGATGTTGATTTTCCTACTTTTGCAGCTTTGAGATTATCTGCCCAAGAATACATCCTCTTTAAGATTGTTACAAACTGCCTTCTACCTATCACATCTAAACCCTTGTCTGAAATCCGACCATATCATTGCCTGATGCTTTATGGACTGCGTTGGCGTCTCGACTTTGACATCATGTCTAGCATCTATTCTTCGATCATCTCCTATAGCGAGTCAAATAGCTTCACTGTTTATATGCCTTATGGGCATATAATTACAGATTGGCTTGAGACCCTTCAGATTGATGTCTCCAAGGGTAGAATAGTCAAGATGGTCAGGCATGACTGCAGACTTGGGAAGCGGGCATTTTCCAAGTCTAGCATCATAGGACAAAATGGGGATGTTCGGTGGAAGGATGGGAGAGCTCTAGGTGAGTTACCACAGGGACCTCCACGACAGGTTGCGGCTGCTCCTGTTGCTGCTCCTCCTGCTGCTGTTGCTGAAGATGGAGAGGCAGATCTTGATCTGTGCTGGCAGATCGCCGAGCTGGAGAGTCGCTTTGATCGGCACGATGAGCTACTGGTTGCTGAGCTCCACGGGCTGCGCGTCCGGATTGACCAGCGCTACGATGATTTACGCAGTCAGCAGCTGGAGACACATCAGGCGATTATGGATTGGATGGCCAGATACCCACCTCCGCAGTACTTCCCGGGTTATCCATCGAGCAGCGGCATGCCACCTCAGGGACCCACTCCTCCCGTTGACGATGCTGATGCTCCTCATGATGAGGAGGCTGATTGATACACATTGTTCTATGATGTCATTTTGATTATCTGTGTTTTGGATGTTATTTGTTGGGTACTTATGTCTGACCTGGATACTTGCTGATATTTATGCTGCTCATTTTCTTGTTTTTCTTTACGTTTCACTTCTTATTTGCTATTAATTTGCTGTAAATATGCTATGTCTTGTATGTCTCTTATTTCTTTATTACTGTCTTATAATACACTTAGAGGGCATTCTGGGAGATTGGGAAAAAGACAGTATGGGTTCAGGGGAAATCCTTTAACATGTTCTTACCTAATTCGCACCTTTTCGGTGTTTGACAAAGGGGGAGAAGATAACTAAGTTTAGAGATAAATGAAAGGTTGAGATAAATGAAAGTTTAGCTTTAGGGGGAGGATCATGATTCCCCTATCCTTACATGGTGTTGTATCTGTCGTAGGGGGAGGATCTTGATTCCCCTAAAATTAGGAAAATATGAACATTTCTGATCTAAACTTAAATCGTGTTGTCAAACAACAAAAAGGGGGAGATTGTTGATACAGTCTAACCTGGCTGTTGTTTTGATGTTGACACTGATTTAAGTTTGTATCAGATGTTAATTAAACTCAGACTGATTAATGATCAAGGTTGATCATGTGGAGAGGAAAAGTCCAAGTACGGATACTTGGCACGTAAAGTCGGAGAGGGCTCGGTAGCTCGTTCTCTGGACCGGACGAAGTCGGAGAGGGTTCGGCAGCTCGTTCTCCGGACTAGGTCAGAGAGGGCTCGGTAGCTCGGTCTCTGGACCGGACGTGGAAGTCGGAGAGGGCTCGGCAGCTCGTTCTCCGGACTAGGTCAGAGAGGGCTCGGTAGCTCGTTCTTTGGACCAGGAAGACGTTAGGGTTTAGGGCTGGGAAGCTCTAAAACTAACACAGAGACATTGGATCGGTCTGTTGACCGATCCAGTGATACTTTGGTTGACTGGATCGGTCTGTCGACCGATCCAGTGATACCTGGGTCATCTGATCGGTCTCGTGACCGATCAGTAACCACACAGAAGCATTCTGTGGGTTATCTGATCGGTCTACAGACCGATTAGAAGGAAGCGATGATTTCTGGAAAACTATAGGAGATCGGTCTGTGGACCGATCCACCTATAGGCTGATCGGTCCACAGACCGATCAGAATCATCCCAGACCGATCAGGATGTGTCCTGATCGGTCCGGAAGGCTATGGATCGGTCTAATGACCGATCCACAACGATGTCGTTTGTCTTCTGCTGTTTCTCTGCGATTTCTGATTCACTGATCAAATCATCTGCTGTGAGATTTTTTAAGTTACAGGTTGCAGGTGTCGTGCCAATGGTTAATTTCAAATTAAGCTCCATCAGAAGAATAAGACCAAGTGATCTTTCCACTGTGTTTCGCTGCAAATGGTGCATTTGGAGCATCAACGTTCACTGGCTGCGATCAGTGGCTACAGCTTGACTCTTTCTTATTGGTTCGAGCTCAGAGACACCAGAGAAGACCATGGATGGTATTGGTGTGAGTTCAGAGAACCAGATGAGGAGGAAGAGTGATTGGCGACGCCTGAGTTGGTCGCAGTGATTCGATACAAGTGACAGTGATTTAGCTCTGGCTGAAGACAGTGAGAAAGAAGCAGAATAAGAAGAAGAAGGCAGAAGAGAGTTTGAGAAGATTTTTTGAAACTCTCTGTCGACCAAAGCAAGTGTGTTGTGTTGTTGAGCTCTTGGCTGTGGAATCCTTCTGTCTTTACATTTTACTTCGTGGTTGTAAGTTTCATTTGTTCATTCTTTTAGCCACAAAACTCTGTAAGTCTTGTGCTTCGTTTCAAATCATTTCTGTGACTTTGTGGAGAGATTACTCCACCGAGAAGGAGAGATACTTAGCCGGATTTTGTCCGGGGTGTGATCTACCGAAAGATCAAGGGATCTTCCACCTTACGGACACGCCGAGGAGTAGGGGCAAGTTATCCCCGAACCTGGTACATCATTTTGTTAGTGGTGGTTTGTTTCTTTTCCTTGCATCAGTTTTCATTTTACTTATTTCCGCTGTGCTAACAAACTCTTGCAAGAAAATTCTTTAAGTTTTAAAGGAGGCTATTTACACCCCCCCTCTCTAGCCATCCGAAGGTCCTAACAAAGAGGAGTTATTTGAGTTTACTCATGATCAGATATTTGGAGAGCCTCTCGATCCATCACAGTCCTCGACGTCAGCTCAGCCTTCAACTTCCTTATCCGTTGAGGATAGACTCGCTCATCTCGAGCGGTCCTCCGCGCTGACACGACAGCTCTTCCTGGGCGGCTTCCGTACACTACGGACTGACTTCACTACTCTCCGAGAGGAGATTCATCGAGCTTTGCATATACCCGAGCGGCCTCCATCACCTCCTCCAGCTGATGATCCTCTGATTTGATCCTGTTTCAGACTTGCATTGTATCTATTTGACCTATACCTACTTCATGTATGGATGACTATCTTTTGGCTTTTTGTCACGCTTAGTAGATTAGCACTTATCTCTATGCTCTTTAATTAATCTGCTTACTATATTTTTAAATTGGTTTTGAAATCCTAGGAAAAATATTTTTTCCAACTTTTGCTAGTTTTTTCATAAATCTAGTTTAGCCTAGGATTTCACCTCCTAGAAATCATGTACCTCTAGTTTCAGCCAAAGCATCTCACAAGCACCCTAGGGTTAACTTGCTTGTATTTGAAAACACTTAGAATGGTGTGAGATGTATAGGGTACTGCCTGGACTTCAGTATGTTGGTTGGTCCTAGGAATATCGTACCGGTTCCCCTATACAAAAATTTTGTGCAAGTCCTGAACCTTTCCTAACAACCTATTGTGTTCTTTAGAAATTAAATATGGAATCGCAAACGAAACTTAACATTATTGATTCCAAATTTAACTTATTTGTTCTTAGAGGTTTAGACTTGGATCGTAAACAATACTTAACATTATAGATCCAAATCCACCTATATTACAAATTTAATTAAATATTTATTTCAGAAATCGACTTTCAGGTCAAACATGGCGAGACACTTGACCTTCTTGGGTATGGGAACATCCGCCACTGCCTCGACAAAGCCTCTTAACGAAATTCAATATTTAATTTCTTTATATAACTCTAGGTTTAACCAACAGAACAATCGAATCACAAGATCGAAAAACAAAGAAACACAAACTCGAAACAAATCCGAATATCTAGAATCTCTAGCCTCTTATGTTTGGAATTCATACAAAGAAAAAACTAGTATGATGCGAAAAATAATTACTAGTTATACCTTTCTTTGTATGCGACAACCTCTTGATCTTCTACAGTATTTCTCTTCTTATCTCGGACCTCGTGTGGGCGAAGATCTTCCAAGACGAGAACCACCCAAGCCCTTCTTCTTCCTTCTTCCATGTTTCGGCCAAGCAAATTTCTCCAAGAGATAGCAAGTCTCGACCACCACCACCAAGCTCCAAGGGATGCTAGAAACAAAACCTCCTTTTCCTCCTTCTTCTCCTAGCAAGATCCGGCCACCTTCCAAGCTCCAAGAGATGATGAGGTTCGGCCAAGGAGAAGAAAGAAAAAGGAAAAGGGAGAATAAGAGGGTCGACCACACCAAGGAAGAGAGGAGAGGAATAGAAGAGAGTTCATCTTGTGAAGGCACCCATCCCTCTCTTTTATAATCCTTGGTCTTGGCAAATAAGGAAAGTTCTAATAAAAACTTCCTTATTTTCTTTGCCATGAAAAGGAAAATTTAATTAATAAAAAATAATTTCCTTTTCTTTTATTCAAGTGGTCGGCCATCTCTAATTCTCCAAGCAAGGAAAGTTTAATCATAAGAATTAAAACTTCCTAATTTGTTTCCAGAAATTTTTAAAATAAAAATTTCTCTATTAATTTTTCCATTCATGATTGGTTATAAAAGGAAATTTTATAAATTAAAATCTCTCTATTAAAACATGTGGATGATTTCCAAAAAGGAAAGTTATCTTTAAAATTAAAATCTTCCTCTCAATCTACAAATAAGGAAATATATCAAATCTTTTCTTAATCTTTTGTAGAAACTATAATAGGAAAGATTTAATTTTAAAACTCTCTTTTAAAATCATGAAAATGGTTTCATAAAAGGAAAGTTTTATAAAAAATTAAAATCTTCCTTTCAATCTACAAATAAGGAAAAATATCAAATCTTTTCTTAATCTTTTCTAGAAACAATAAAAGGAAAGATTTAATTTTAAAACTCTCTTTTAAAATCATGAGGATGGTTTCATAAAAGGAAAGTTTTATCAAAAATTAAAATCTTCCTTTTAACTACAAATAAGGAAAGATATCAAACCTTTCATTTAATCTTTTGTAGACAACTATAAAAGGAATGATTTAAATTTTAAACTCTCTTTTAAAACCATGGTATCCACATAAGAAAGATTTTTTTAAAAAAAATCCTTTTTAATTTAATGTGGCCGACCACACCAAGCTTGGATTCAAGCTAGGGCCGGCCACACAACTTGGCTCATCCTATTTGCTTGGTCGGCCCAAGCTTGGGTTCCAAGTTTGCTTGGCCGACCACCTTAGGATGGGTATAAAGGTGGGTATAGGTGGACATAATACTTTATAAATAAGAGGCTACGATAGGGACCAAAAGGAGGAATTGGTTTTGGTCTCCCGATGAAATTAAGCTTCCCGCATTCACCCCGAACACCCAACTTAATTTCATCAATAATAATTCATTCCACTAAAGAATTATTATTGAACTACCGCACCAATCCCAAATTATATTTTGGGCTCCTTCTTATCATGAGTGTGTTAATCTCCCTGTGTTTAAGATGTCGGATGCCCACTAATTAATTGAGTAACTGACCACTCACTTTAATTAATATCTTAGTCCAAGAGTAGTACCACTCAACATTATTGTCGTGTCGGACTAAGTCCACCTGCAGGGTTTAACATGACAATTCTTATGAGCTCCTCTTGGGGACATTATCAACCTATATTACTAGGATACAATTTCCTTCTATAATCAACAACACATACTATAAGTAATATCATTTCCCAACTTATTGGGCCTATTGATTTATCGAGCTAAATCTCACCCTTTGATAAGTCAAAGAAATAAATATTAAATATATGTGTTTGTTATATATTAGGATTAAGAGCACACAGTTCCATAATAACTAAGGTCTTGTTATTTTATTAAGTCAGTATAAAAAGAACTTATCTTAAATGGTCATGCTCAATACACTCAGAGTGTACTAGTGTAATTTATCAGTCAAGATAAACTAATACCTAATTACACTACGACTATTCCAATAGTTTGTTCCTTTCCATCTCAGTCATGAGCTACTATTTATAATTTATAAGGAATTGATAACATTATCTTCTGTGTGTGACACCACACCATGTTATCTACAATACAAATTAATTGAACAACTACACTTAGCATAAATATAGTTGATTGACCAATGTGATTCTTTATTTCTAAATGAATGTTTTATACAAAAAAAACTAGGCTTTTAGTATACACTCTAACACAGTATATTTATGTTTGTGCATCGACATAAGTCTGGGTCATAAATACCTAACTTACATTAATCAAGTTAAGTTATCCAGATTTAGTCAAATATAACTGAATCACTAACTTAACTTGACTAGCCAAGTGAAAAATGTTGCCCTCTAGGTAAACAGCTAATAGCTAATGGTTAGACATGTGGCCAAGAAAATTAAGTATTGAGTTTGATTTTTTTACTCATGCTTGGACTATAGGACTTGTTGAATCTTTTTTTTTTTTTTTTTGTGAGAGCGACCTTAGCTAAAATTATCTAAATCAAGTGGTAATGCTTAAATCAACTTTTTAACCATAAAAGAGTTCTTTTCTAGAAGTTTATTTTAACATTTTACACTTTAAAGTTTTTATCATTTATTTTTATAAACTTTTTAGCTAAGTTATTTTTCAAATCAAAACTTTCCCTTAGCTAAATCTATTTCTAAAATTAAGTTTTGAGATTTTGAGTTCACTTGGGTAAAAAGCTAAGTATTCTTGAGCTTTTCAAATTTAATTAAGTATTTTTTAAAAGCTTTTCAAATTTAACTAAGTATTTTTTAAAAGCTTTTTAAATTTGACTAAGTACTTCAAATTTGGCTGAAAATTTTTCAAAAGTCTTTCAAATTTATCTAAAGTGTTTTTCAAAAAGGCTGCTCAAAATTTAATTTAAGAGAAAAAGTTTTTTTTTTTTTTTACTTTTTCACTTAGCTAAAAGTGTTACAAAGAAAGTTATTCTAAAAAGTTTATCATCTTATCAAAGTATTTCTAACTCTCTATTAAAAAATTCTAAAAAGATAAAATATCTCTAAAAAAGAAGTTATTCTTAGCTAAGGTCATTGTTCACTTTTCTAATTTTCTCTTTATTTTATTGCTTATTTTGATATATGACAAAGAGGGAGAGTAATTCAAATTCAAAATAAAATTTTAAAAGGAGCTTTTATTAAAGGAAAGTTTTTGTAAACTGCTATTAAGGGGAGCTTTGTATTAAATTTATGTTTGCGCTATTTTTTCAATTACGCTTGCACTGTTATCTTTACATCACTTGTTATTGTGTCTTTTTGCTTAACTTTGAATTTTAGTTGTCATAATCAAAAGAGGGAGATTGTTGGTACGGGAAGCATCCGATGATCGAACCCAAGTTTTGATAATGACGAAGGATTCAAAGTTAAGATTATGTGTTATCTAACATGTGTGAATGAGGTTTTTCAGGAAAGTCCTAACTACGATTAGACAGGAGGAAAACCCTAGGGGGTGGTAACCCTAGGTGAAGGAAACTTCTAAGGGGCGGTAACCTTAGGTCCTAGGGGGTGGTAACCCTAGGTGGAGGAAATCCTAAGGGGGTAACCTTAGGTCCTAGGGAGTGGTAACTCTAGGTGGTGAAAACCCCTAGAGGGTGGTAACCCTAGGCAGAAAGTCCAGTAGATCTGGAGGATCGGATTGCATCATGTATGCTCTCCTGAGTGGAGTAGGTGAGGACGCGTTCCCCGGAAGAGGGAACAGTAGGCGTCGGTTCGACCTAGGATTTCCGGTCAGAAATCCGAAGTCAGAACCGAACAGTTCATGACTATCATACTTTCATATTATTATGTTTATTGTGTGTGCTAACTTTGTTTTGCAGGATATGTGGTTGGTTTGTGACTAACATATTTTGCAGGGACAAAGGAGCAAGATTAGCCTCGAATGAACAGTACCCGAGACGTCCTCGTGGAGCTTGAGGTGCCTCGGGTGCAAAGGAGAAGAGTTTGCGCACAGCGGAGCTAGAGGCGGCCTCATGGTATCTTGAGGCACCTCGGACAGCATTGGAGGTGCCTTCAAGGCTTATGGAGGCACCTTTAACAGGATAGACGAAGACTTCTTCTCAGCTTATTCACACACGGCTGACTCGGCGATTGGAGGCGCCCTCAAGGGGGTTTGAGGCGCCTCCAACAGTCCTTATAAGGGGTCTCGACCAGCAGCCTTGGATCAACAATTCTCAAGTGTTCTGACTCCTGTGTGCTGCTAACAAGGCGACCCAGAAGTGCTGTTACAAGTCCATGACGACCCGGAGCTTTAATTTCTTAATTTAGTTGTCAGTATTGTTTATTTTACAGTTGTACTTATTTTATAATTGTACTCATTCGTGATATTATAGTGATTGCCTAAAGTAAACGCTCATCGAGCGTGAGCCTTGGAGTAGGAGTCGCCCAAGGCTCCGAACCAAGTAAAACACTTGGGTCCTTCTGTGTATGTATTTTGTTTTATTCCGCTGCGTTACTCGTCGAGTTTTTCGATTATGTCAAGTGAAAGTCACGAGCGCTATTCACCCCCCCCCCCTTCTAGCGTTTCTCGATCCAACAGGGATGTCATTGTCGGCACAATTATCCTCAATCATGTGCTTGATGGTCTACAACTCCATCGCCACCTCCTCCTCCACCTTAAATACCTTACCATATGACCTTCTCAGCGTGATCATCTTTGTCGTGCCTTTCACTATCCAAGAACAAAATCACATGAGAAATTGAGGGAAGAAGAGATTAAGAAAGGGAAAACAAGAGCTAAGAAAGTCGGGGCATAGATGGGGTGGGGGGGAGTAGAACGTGAAGACGTTCAGGTTTACTAGCGATTCCGGTTGAGATCTCCATTGCCATTACGATCGTCAGAGTTCACCACAAGAGAAAATGTAAGTTATTTTTATAACTTTATATATTTAATCTTCGTTACACTCCCTATTAACCTCGCCCAATATAAATATTTTATTTCCTTTTCTTTTTCCTTCCGTTAATGAACTTTCTTCACTCCATCCAAATAGAGGCTTAGATGACTTTGTCCTTTTGCCCCTTGGCCTAGTTTAGCAATAGCTGCTCCCATGAAATGATAAGTTGACATTTAGATGAGGTGTTGTTAGAACATGTAGATTGATCCCCTTTATTGCAATAGTATTAGCAATAGTTTTCGACTGTTGTAAGTTCTTACTTGGTACTTACTCGCCACTAAAACACTACTTCGTGTCCAATTTACATGTGTTAAATATGTCACAAGTGTTTATCTTGAACTAAAATCGAACTCTCCATAAAATTTATAATTATGTTACTTAAAGCTTCCTTGTGTAACTTTATATTTATTTGGCTCAATCACGTTAACCCAACGGGCTACGTCAAGCAAGTTTAATGAATTGGCTAGGGCAAGTGAGCTCGATAGTCTCAAGGAACCAATCTAGCTAACTAGGTTAGGCAAGTTGATTGAGTCATGGGGCAAATGGGTGCGGAGAATTGACCGATTGACTTGCCAATCATACATGTTACTCGGGCAAGTTGGCGAGTGACCTAGTCTGACAATCCGAGTCAATATTGGCAGAGTTGGGACGCGGTGGCTGTGTGTGTTACTCAAGTGCACAATTGAGTTGGTTAGGTTAGCTAAGTTGAGAAGTGATCAAGTCGATCACATAGATAAGCCAATCAAGTTGATCATGGTTTGGTCAGAAACCAAACCGATAAAATAAATCATGCAAATAAAATGAATCAAATAATTATGTCAAACCAAATTAGATATTGTCTATTACAACAAACCATGTGTTTCAGACTTAGTTGGAATCACCCCAAAGCCAGAAATACTCGTTACGTGATTCTATAAACAACACAACCAATCTATGCACGTAAATAGTACAGCAAAGGAATCACCACAAAGATATGAACTATTACCAATGAATTAAACAGGCAAAAAAACATTACAATACATAAAAGATCATACATGTAACCAATAGAGCAACCTGAAGTTATTCAATAAATTCAATGACAATACACATGAATGCAACGGTGTAATGGATGAAATTACGGAGCAATATATGACAATTACCTGTAGCAGAGCAATAACACAATATAACTTCTACAATTGCTCCAAGGGAGGGTGACCAACAGCAGTCCAACTCCGAAGATACAAAATAACTAAGGCAAAATCCCCATAAGGAAATCAAAATATCCCCGAAAGGAAGATGGCCAAATACTCCGACACTGTAAGTATTTGGAACTCGATCGAAAATGTGGAACATGCTCCAGATACCAGGAGACTATAAATTATAGACTTGCTTGTATGCTGCAAAAGGATGGCTTTGGAATAATGCAATGGAAATTTGACTACAAAAGTCTCTGGATACGCCCTATTTATAGGCCCCTATGGATTTTCCACAATATCTTCAGCTCTCCTGCATGATAGGCGTAGTTGAATCATTTGCAATGCAATTTCACAATGAAATGGGAAGAAACCAATACATGATGCTCATGTCTATATTAGAAATGGCTGTGTGACTCTGCCCATAAAAAAATCCTGTGCAAACTGCTGACGACTGACACATGTATGAAACCCCAGACCAGACTTGACCTGACAACTATGCATATGCAGACTCATAAAACACCATACTTTATGATTAAACAGAGACCGCGCGACTAATGGCCATCTTAGCCCATTCAGCAGACTCTTTTATGGATGGATCATCTGAGGATAAACATTCTTCCAGGAACTCTTTACTGGCAACAGACTGGTTCATCCATGTACTAGCATGGCTGCCAAGGGTGTCAGCTAAATCACCTAAGACGCCAACTGCAGTCTTCATAACAGCATCATCCCTAATAAAAGAGGAATATAACAACTAAGTCAGCAAGAAGAAAGATGAATCACTCAAATTCATCAGAACATATCGAAAACATAGCATTGAGCACATACATGTCCTTTTCGTTGTATAGGGTATCAAGAAATTGAAGGATGTGAGGTGCATAAGGCATTAGGAGCTGGGTCTTTGGACAGTTTTTAAAACCTTGCAATATACCAGAGTATGCTTCCAGGATCCCATTTCTAAGTTGATTGGCATATTCCAGCATTTCATCATCAGTTGCAACAGCATGCGAAGACAGTTCTGCTGCACTCTGTAGCATGGGCATGGCATAGATCAAATATTTCTCAAAGTTTTCCCCAATTGCTAATGCAATATCTCCCAGGCAAGAAAATATTGGGGGCTTAACAGATCTGTGCAACTGATTACTGGAGAGATTCTTCAGTAATTGTGTCATGATTCCATCACAAATGGGTAGTATCTTATCCTCCAATGCTCTGCATAGATCTCCAACCACTCCTACAGTGATAGCACATACCTGATACTCCTGAAAATTTTGAAGACCCATTTCCAAATATGGATAAAATCCTTGCATGTACTTTATGAAATTT
Organism: Zingiber officinale; assembly: GCF_018446385.1. Classification (NCBI taxonomy): domain Eukaryota; kingdom Viridiplantae; phylum Streptophyta; class Magnoliopsida; order Zingiberales; family Zingiberaceae; genus Zingiber; species Zingiber officinale. The sequence continues at coordinate 117,797,382 of NC_055987.1, forward strand.
CCCCCAACAGCATATGCAAGGGCACCAATTGCAAGCATGGCTTCTTCGTGCACTGTGGCATTTCGGCAAGCAAATACCCTGAGAAAAAGTTCCATTATCTGGTCAGCATACTGCATAAAACCATACTTTGTTGTCTCGGATGCTCCCAACTTCTGGATGATAACCTGCAAGCAGCCACAAAGAAGGCCCTGCAGTTCATTCTGCTTCTCTCTCTCATCTGATGACAGCTTCTGGGCCTCAAGAGTCTTGTGGAGCTCCATCATTATAACTGGGAGCAACTGAGTCACAATTGGGGCTGTCTCATCAGTTGACGTTCTCACAACCTCATTCAGTGACTCATAAGCTGCTGTCCTCAAGCGGGATTCCCCAGCATCGTCCCTGTGTGTGACATTAAGGAGAGACTGAATGATCTCTTGGAAGAAAGGGGACAGTGGTGATCCTGAACTATCTTCATAACCTTGGGCAAGAAAGTAAAGAGCACCACAGGCTTTTTCAGCAACATTGGGAACATCTTTCATGCTCTGAAGGAGGACGGTAAGTATCTGCTGGCAATTCTCATTAGTTATGACAGAAGTCTCTAAAGTGGATCCATGGAGAAATTCAAATATTCTTCCTAATGTCCAAGCGGTAGTGTCCTTGACATGATTATTTGGATCTTTCATCAAGGCAGTGAGCATAAAGTTTAAAGCAACATTGACAACAGGAATGAGCTTGTCTGGTGATGGACCCTCCAGAATTGAACCAAATGCATAAGTGGCAGCCTCTCTCTGCCTCCAGTCTGGTTTTGTGATGTTTTCCTGAATGAATGGCATCACAAGAGGCACGATGTCATCGCCAACTGTGCGTGCAACCAAACCCAAACAAGTTCCTCCTGCCATTGCGAGGTTCCAAGCACCTTCATCCTGGTCTTGATCCTCTTCTTGCTTAAGAAGTGTCTCTAATAACATGGGAACCAAAGCAGGCAGAGCTTGCTTGATAAAATAATAGCAAGGCACATCAGAATCAGCTGTGAAATCACCCCCATATTCATCTAAGATGTCAATTTCCTCATCACAGATTGAACTCCAAAACTCTATCGCTTGCAGAGCGACAGGCTCCTCATCTTCTCTCACAGCTTTTGCAGTGATATTGAATATGTCCTGCATATATGATGCAAGCTTGTCATAATAGGTAGATGAGATAGCTACTAAACACTCAAATGCAGCTTGCCGGATCTTTTCATCTGGAGACAAAGTGGCTTCACAGACCACTCTCATAATATAATCACGTTCCATGTCATTTGAAAATTTTGCTTGTGCAAACCCCAAAGCATTATACAATGCTCTTGTAGCAGCAACCCTGACATCTGTATTTCCCTCTGAAGCATTCATTCCCTGTACTACAGCTGTAAGTATCTTGTTGACCTGGTCTTGATCAACCACTTGTGGAGAAACTTCCTCACATATATAGCCAAGAGTTTCCAGCGTAGCCTGCTTAACATGTGGCTGGAGCTGATGTATGTTTGAGAGTAGAGACGCTATTAGTTCAGTCCATTGTTTCTGAGGTAGTTCAATACCAGCAATCTTAGCAATAACTTGGGAAGCAGTAGATCTAGCATCAGGTACTGGCGAAGAAATGGTCTGCAGCAAGCAAGATTTAATCTGGGATTTGACAGACACATCTAAAGACAACCATCTCTGAACAAGCTCAGCTTTCCTAAGTTGTTCTTTTGCATCCAAAGCATTTTTAAGTATCAAGCCTGCCAACTTGCGGCTATCAACAGGCTTCTCATTGTTGGCTAACTCATTAGAAAGAGATAGCAAAAAAGCAGGAAGGTTTTGTTCCTGGAACTGTTTCAGACTTTCTTCTGCATGTTTCCGAACAGTACCGTCCACTGCTTGTGCATTTAAGAGAATCTGGGTGATCTCCATTGAACCTCTGTAAATGGTAGCAATAAACAGACAGTTAACGAGTTACAAGGACAGCATTTTCATACAAAATTAGAGCACAAATAAAATCATGTAATATTTTACATCAGATATCCTATATAAATCTCAAAATTCATGCAAAGAAATATACAAAGATTGTTCACACAAGTAGCCCTGCATTCAATTTCACAAGGACATTAATCCTACAAATGAATTTTCTGTAAAATGCTCTCGCCCTTCATTCAAAGGTTTTGTGACTTATCTGCACAAACTGACTCATGAGCAAGTGTGAGAGAGGTAGAGATTAAATCTAGCACATTGAACCAAAGATGTCAAAAAATGCTTATAGCTCAATGTGATAAGCTCAAAATCAGGGAAAAAGAAATTCTACCACATTGAAGGTGTAGATAGGGCACAAAAATACTTGATTGAATTTGTCACAACTCAGGTCATAGCAAATAGCCTTGATCAATATGAATTGAATAAAATTGAATAGTGCTAAATGGAAAAAGATAATTTTGTAGATAACAACAAAAATGGAAATTGAACTATAACATGACAGTTTCAAAAAAGAAATAAAATCTTCAAAAATCAAATCATGCTCTATTGGGCAAAGTTTAATACTACCATCTCAATCTACACTAGATCATGATGAAAATTTAAAAGTCATCAGGAAAATCTCTACAACAACAATAAATTATTTGAGTCCAAACTATTTATATGGATCTTTTCACTCCGTTGAACTCTCTGAAAATCTATAGCATTTGAGTAATCAATTCTCTTAAAATACTTTTGCTTAAGTTAACCAAAATTTTCTTAGACTATCCCAATCTGTCACACCACCTAATCTGGTGGATTCAACTTATTTAGCTATAAAATCTAGTGATTGTCTTTGACCATATTCATATCACCTAAACTTTTTTTTTTTATAATTTTATCACCTATTAGAACTAGCATACCATCTTCGCTATAGAGAGCATTACATCCTACCATCTAAAATTCATAAGAGGAGAAATCTAAAGACTGTCTGCCATTAACCCTACCATTCAGTTCCTGCATAAGAACATCAGTTGCATAATCCTTATAATACTAAAATTTGAGAAATATACCCTTACAGAAAAGGGTGCATGCTATAATGCATGCAGTAGAGAGGTCTAGATTTGCTTAAATTAGTTGGCACAGAACCAGCAACATCATCAAGAATTTGATTGCTATTTGATTTATAGCTCAAAATATGATCAATATTGGATGAAGATTCATCCTGATGAAGTAAGCCAGGTAGAAAGAACAAAAGCTTATGATTCTTGTTGTACTCATTCTCAACTATGACATACTCAAATTCCCTCAAACAAACAAATGAGTGGCATATGGCACCAGTAACAAGGTAGACAGCTATGAAAAGAAAAATCAAAGTATGATGACAAAATTCAGCACTGTTGAGCAAGATAATTCATCGCATTCACATGAAAGTCAGATCTCTGAAAATCAGAACCCATTCAATTTAATATAATTCAATGCTCTTATCTTTACACAATCTTGATGAATGCGAAATTCATAACTTAAGAAGTCAAATTCTCTTCAGATAAGCAAAATTCATGATCCTATCCTTAATCATTGACATACACCACAAATCATCTAAAAGAGAGAGAGTGCATTTCCCAGATTCAGATCTCACTGGAGAGAATACTTCAAAATTACTACACCCATAGCCATGCCAACCATTCATATCCTATCTTAAGCAAACACAACATAGAACGGTAAGAAACATTTTGAATCAATTAATATGAATTACATAAACAAAGAAAAGATTATCAATTTATTTTACAGAGCACAAAACCATACAGATCTAATTGTCCATAAGAAGAAATTGATGAAATATCGATCCAGTGAAATATTACCCAATACATCATCAAAAAGTCTAGTAAACTATGACTCAGCTGGTGAAGTACCCAAAATATCAACTTTAGGTCTAAACAAGCGAAACCTAACCATAATCACATCAAACAATAAAATTCAAACATCAAATCTGCCAAATTGCTTGCAACAACACAGCATAAATCCGCTAAAACCAGATAAACTTATGTAGAAACGTCAGCTCCTGGAACTACGATCTGGATCTGAAAAAATAGAATCGACGGGAAAAGAAAATTTACTTCGTCACTTCCAGAGGCGGCGACGGCAGAAGAATCCCCCAACTTGGCTGTGATGGAGGAGGAAAGAAGTCTTTGAGATCACTTACGTCCTTTTCTGGAAGGGATCAGCACCTCCCGTTCGGACTCGGAATGGAAGGCGGCGGAGTGGGCTGGCCGCGGCGTAGTTGCGGGTGGGGAAACCCTAGGAAAAGGGGGGAAGGGAAAGCGATCTACACCACCCCCAATTGCGAAGCTGGAATTTTCGATAACTTTCCTTTTCCCCCCACTTTGTTTTAACAGTTTACAACAAATAATGGGAGACAAATCACAAACAACACCTTAGATGTCCACTATTACAAGACGAAGCATCTTTTCTTCCCCAAATTATCAAAAGTTCGAACCCTGATGAACTCAACCAGCTATTTAGTTAAGTGTTTATGAGAAAAGTTTATCAAATATTTATAAAAGAATATTTTTTAAAAATTATCCAAGTTTTAATTATATCTTATTTTTATATTTTATTTGAAAACATAAAATTTGGCATTCATAAATCTATTATGATTTTAAATTATCCGTTATATATTTTAATTGAGGAGATATAATCTTTATCTAGTAGATTAATATTTTAACTAAATTATAAAGACAATGATATTTTTTTCAACAAAATTTTTTATTGAGCAAGTTATATAAAAAGATGAATAATAATAGCCAAGAAGGAAGGCTGCTGCTCTAGTTGAATCAGGTTGGCCAAGTCATCTAAGTAATCAATCTAATTGGATTGATCTAATCTATCAAACCAGTCCAACTAGAGGGAACCACCAAATCTAACCTATTAAAGACATCAAATCAATTGAGTTGGTCAAAGTCAAACAAACATATCAAACGAATATCAGTAAAAGAGACTATTTATATAGAAATCTTTTTCATTATAAAAATTATTCCTTTAACATTTATTTTAATTAAATAAAACAATTCAATAAACCAATTCAAAAAAAAATTGAAATATCCATATTCCTGTTTATTTTATTTCATGCGAATAATTATGCAACATAATAACCAGATACTCGTCCCGCAAAGCAGGACCCAGACTTGTTATTGCTGCTTGGTCCCTATTCAGTTTTGCACTTCCAAATGAAAGTGTTCCAAATAAAAAATCTGCTTCAATGAATATGCATGCTGAAAGGATTGCATCAACAATGACAAGAACTTACTCAAATCCTTGCTTAGCAAGCTCAAACATGAGAAAGATAGCACAAGAAGTTTTTGAATGAATACTGCATAAATAAATAGTCACAGAAAGGGTAACAGAAGGAGGCAAATCTAATGTTCATTCTACCACATTCATTAAGCTAATGAACATAAGCACAATGATCAACAAACAATATAACTTGTACAATTACCAAACAATACATGAGAATTAATCTCAGAGCAATAACATAATATGATTCTACAAAGTACGGAGGAATATATGAGAATTACATTGGCAAGTAATAAAACAATAGAACTTCAAAACCCGACCACTATAAAGGTAATTCAATAAATGGGAAAACAGGTGAAATTAACGAAATCACTGAGCAATAAGTGACAATTTTGTGTGACCGAGCAATAACATGATATAAATTCTACAATTGCTCCAAGGGAGGACGACCAATAGTATTCATCTCCAAAGATACAAAATAACTAAGACAAAATTCCCAAAAGGAAATCAAAAATTCCTAATAAGCAAAATTCAAGTAATACTCAGTATCTAGAATCTAACTGAATATGTAAAATCTTCATAGACCAAGAGAATACAAATTATAGACTTGCTTATGCTGCAAAATGATGGCACTGGGATAATGCAATGACAATTTAATCCCGATCCTTAATACAACCTATCTGTAGCCCCTTATGGATTTTCCACAAGAGGTTCAGCTTTCCTGCATGATAGGCGTAGTTGGATCATTTGCAGTGCAAGTTCCCATTGAAATGGGAAGAAACCAATACATGATGCTCATGGCTATATAAGAAAATAGCCCGCGCGACTCTGCCCATAAAAAATCCTGTGTGCAAACTGGTGACAACTGAAACATGTATGCAACCCCAGACCAGACTTGACAACTATGCATATGCAGACTCATAAAACACCATCCTTTACGATTAAAGAGAGACCACCCGACTAATGGCCATCTTAGCCCATTCAGCAGACTCTTTTATGGATGGATCATCTGAGGATAAGCATTCTTCCAGGAACTCTTTGCTTGCAACAGACTGGTTCATCAATGTACTAGCATGGCTGCCGAGGGTGTCAGCTAAATCCCCTAGGACGCCTACCGCAGTCTTCATAACAACATCATCCCTAATAAAACAGGAAAAAAATAACTAACTCAGCAAGAAGAAAGATGAATTACTCAAATTCATTAGAACATATCAAAATCATAGCATGAGCACATACATGTCCTTTTCGTTGTATAGTGCATCAATAAATTGAAGGATGTGAGGTGCATAAGGCATTAGGAGCTGGGACTTTGGACAGTTTTTAAAACCTTGCAATATACCAGAGTATGCTTCCAGGATGCCATTCCTAAGTTGATTGGCATATTCCAGCATTTCGTCATCAGTTGCAACAGTATGTGAAGACAGTTCTGCTGCACTCTGTAGCATAGGCATGGCATAGATTAAATATTTCTCAAAATTTTCCCCAATTGCTAATGCAATATCTCCCAGGCAAGAAAATATTGGGGGTTTAACAGATCTGTGCAACTGACTACTGGAGAGATTCTTCAGTAACTGTGTCATGATTCCATCACAAATGGGTAGTATCTTATCCTCCAATGCTCTGCATAGATCTCCAACCACTCCAACAGTGATAGCACATACCTGATACTCCTGAAAATTTTGAAGACCCATTTCCAAATATGGATAAAATCCTTGCATGTACTTTATGAAATTTCCCCCAACAGCATATGCAAGGGCACCAATTGCAAGCATGGCTTCTTCGTGCACTGTGGCATTCCGGCAAGCAAATACTCTGAGAAAAAGTTCCATTATCTGGTCAGCATACTGCATAAAACCAAACTTTGTTGTCTCGGATGCTCCCAACTTCTGGATGATAACCTGCAAGCAGCCACAAAGAAGGCCCTGCAGTTCATTCTGCTTCTCTCTCTCATCTGATGACAGCTTCTGGCCCTCAAGCGTTTTGTGGAGCTCCATCATTATAACCGGGAGCAACTGAGTCACAATTGGGGCTATCTCATCCGTTGACGTTCTCACAACCTCATTCAGTGTCTCATAAGCTGCTGTCCTCAAGCGGGATTCCCCAGCATCGTCCCTGTGTGTGACATTAAGGAGAGACTGAATGATCTCTTGGAAGAAAGGGGACAGTGGTGATCCTGAACTATCTTCATAACCTTGGGCAAGAAAGTAAAGAGCACCACAGGCTTTTTCAGCAACATTAGGAACATCTTTCATGCTCTGAAGGAGGACAGTAAGTATCTGCTGGCAATTCACATGAGTTATGACAGAAACCTCCAACATAGATCCATGGAGAAACTCAAATATTCTTCCCAGTGTCCAAGCGGTAGTGTCCTTGACATGATTATTTGGATCTTCCGTCAAGGCAGTGAGCATAAAGTTTAAAGCAGTATCGACAACAGGGATGAGCTTGTCCGATGATGGACCCTCCAGAATTGAACCAAATGCATAAGTGGCAGCCTCTCTCTGCCTCCAGTCTGGTTTTGTGATGTTTTCCTGAATGAATGGCATCACAAGAGGCACGATGTCATCCCCAACTGTGCGTGTAACCAAACCCAAACAAGTTCCTCCTGCCATCGCAAGGTTCCAAGCACCTTCATCCTGGTCTTGATCCTCTTCTTGCTTAAGAAGTGTCTCTAATAACATGGGAACCAAAGCAGGAAGAGCTTGCTTAATAAAATAATAGCAAGGCACATCAGAATCAGCAGAGTACCCATATTCATCCAAGATGTCGATTTCCTCATCACAGATCGAACTCCAAAATTCTATAGCTTGCAGAGCAACAGGCTCCTCATCTTCTCTCACAGCTTTTGCAGTGATATTGAATATGTCCTGCATATATGATGCAAGCTTGTCATAGTAGGTAGATGAGATAGCTACTAAACACTCAAATGCAGCTTGTCGGATCTTCTCAACTGGAGACAAAGTGGCTTCACAGACCACTCTCATAATATAATCACGTTCCATGTCATTTGAAAAATTTGTTTGTGCAAAACCCAAAGCATTATACAATGCTCTTGTCGCAGCAACCCTGACATCTGTACTTCCCTCTGAAGCATTCATTCCCTGTACTACAGCCGTAAGTATCTTGTTGACCTGGTCTTGATCAACCACTTGTGGAGAAACTTCCTCACATATATAGCCAAGAGTTTCCAGTGTAGCCTGCTTAACATGCGACTGGAGCTGATGTATGTTTGAGAGTAGAGACGCTATAAGTTCAGTCCATTGTTTCTGAGGTAGTTCAATACCAGCAATCTTAGCAATAACTTGGGAAGCAGTAGACCTAGCATCAGGCACTGGAGATGAAAGAGTCTGCAGCAAGCAAGATTTAACCTGGGATTTGACAGACACATCTAAAGACAACCATCTCTGAACAAGCTCAGCTTTCCTCAGTTGTTCTTTTGCGTCCAAAGCATTTTTAAGTATTAAGCCTGCCAACTTTCGGCTATCAACAGGCTTCTCATTGTTGGCTAACTCGTTAGAAAGAGATAGCAAAAAAGCAGGAAGGTTTTGTTCCTGGAACTGTTTCAGACTTTCTTCTGCATGTTTCCGAACAATAGCATCCACTGCTTGCGCATTCAAGAGAATCTGAGTGACCTCCATTGAACCTCTGAAAATGATAGTAAGAAACAAAAAATAAAAATAAGTAAAATACAGTATTATTTACCAAAGTAGGGCCATCTATTGTTTTATAAGAACTATCTAACTATTCATGAAAAGAAATATACAAAGATTGATCCAAAAAAATCACCCCTCCATATTTTTCCCACAACAACATTAATTGCACAAATATTATTTTAACATAAAATCTCGTAATATGATGATTTGTGACCATATCTGTACAACCAGACATATAAGGTAGAGAAACGAGAGAGAGGAAGAGAGATCGAAAATCCAGCACACTGAAGCCAATGTCAAAGAATCTGCTTAGCTCAAAACAATGCTCAAATCAGGTAAGAAGAAAATTCTATCACATTGAGCATGTAGACAGGGCATAAATATAATTGTCAATTAAATTTGCCTCAAATCAAGACATAACAAATGCCTCAATCAAACAAAATTGAATTACAACTCTAATTGGAAAACTTTGACAGTACCATCTCCATCTACATTAAATCATGATGAAGGATGTAAAAATCACCAAAAGAGTTTTACAGCCTACAACATCCATAAGTCATGTTAGTCCCAGTTACTTGACGCCAGCTATATGGATCTTTTCACTCAACTGAGCTCTATGGAATGCTATATCACTTGAATTACTCAGTATTCTTAAAATACCTTTCCTTGCATTAACCAAAATTTCCCATGACCTATATCTACCACTCAAACAAACATTTCTGATCAATTCACCTTGCAAACAACAGCTAGTGATTGTATTTGAAAAATATTCATATCACCTATTTTCTCTCACTTCATCATCTAACAAAAAATTATAAATAAACTATAGAAATCAACACATCCTGCCATCTTAAATTCGTAAGTGGAAAACATATCTAAAGATTGTCAACACAAGTAAGACTACCATTCAATTTTTGCATAAGGGCATCATTGCAATCCTTATAATATAAATTTGTGAAAGATACCTATATAGACAAGGGAGAATGCTACAGTTCACACCGTAAAGAAATCTCGATCCACCTAAATTAGTTAATATAGAAGCAGCAACCTCTCAAGAATTTTGTTGCTAGTTGACTTACAGCTCAACATGCGGTCAATGAAGGATGAAGATTTATCCTGCTGCAGTAAGGAAAGTAGATAGGAAGGTTATGATTCTTGCTTGAAATATTTTCAACTCTGGCATACCTAGTTTCTCTCAAACAAGTAAATAATTGGCAGATTACACTAGTTTTAAATAAACACAAAAAACATATGCAGCTATAAAAAGGAATATCGAAGTACAACGGTGAAATTCGGGAGTCTCGAGCAAGACAATTCATCACATGTTAACAACTTTACAATAGCTAATCAGATCTTTGAAAATCAGATCCCATTCAATTTGATGTAATTCAGGAGTCTTATGTTTGTCTACATTAGATCTTGACGAATGGGAAAATTTAGAACTTAAAAAGTCAAATTTTGTTCAGATAAGCATAATTCATGATCCTCTCCTCAAATCCTAGATATGCACCAAAGATCGTCTAAATGAGAGATTGAATTCCACGGGTTCAGATCTCATTCTAAAGTATAATTCAAAATTGCACCCACAGTGATGCCAATCATTCGTATCCTTTACTAAGCAAACACAAATAAAACGATCGGAAACATTTTGAATCAGTTAATACAAATTACATGAAGATCAGAGCGCATAATTCACTCCACAGTGATGGCAATCGTTCATATCCTATACTATGCAAGCACAAAAGGAAACGGCGATAAGCATTTTGAAACAATTAATGCAAATTACATGAAAAAAGTAAACATTTTAAGGCTAATTTATAGTGCAAAAAAAGATCAGCAGACCTAATTGAATATTAAAGATATTGATCACAGATCGATCAAGTAAAATACTACCCAGTAAATGATCGAAAAGAATAGTAAACGATAAATCAGCTGGTGAAGTACCCAAAAGCTGAAGCCCGTTCAAACAAGTTAAATCTGACCATAGTCACATGAACAACAAAATCTCCGATCACAAAACCGCAAAACATAGCATAAATCCGCTAAAAGCAGATAAACTTTGATACGCACGCCAGCTCTCGGAAAAAAAAAAAACTGGAACTGAAAAATAAAATCGATGAAAACGACGAACTTACTTCGTCACTTCCAGAGGCGGCGACGGCAGAACGCCAAACTTGGACGAGACAGAGAAGGCGAAAGGAGTCTTTGGATCAGTTACGTCCTTCCGAGGAAGGAGGAGATCAGCACCTGGAGATCTCGAAACCGATCGGAAATGGATGGCGGCGGAGCGGGCAGGCCGCGTCGTAGCGGCGGGTTGGGGAAACCCTAGGAAACGAGGGGGGCACTGGAAAAGCGAAGGAGGAAACTTGTGTGCACGCTGACGCCGCTCGCCGCTGCTTGCGAAGCAGGAGTTTTTAGTAATTTGTCCTCTTTTCACATTTACAAATTATAATGGGAAGCAAATCAGAAAGGCACCTCCATTTTTTTAATTATTACAAAACAGCATTTTGAATTTGTTGTTCTGCCCAATATACCCTTCAAGTCTGTCATTATGAACCTGTTGTTTGGACTCACCCATTTAAAATATTAGTCCTAGTATTATCAATTTTAATTTGTGAAACTAAAAAGATTCTAAATTCCTAATTATTTAATAAAAAAATTCTTACTAATATATTGTATCTTAAATTTTAGACTTCTCATAATTGATGTAAAAATTGTTAATAAATCTTAAAATTATTTTCAATGTAAATAAGAAAAAGATATTAATATAATTCTATTTTTGACTTTATTAAAATTAGTTAGTAAAGAATCTAGATTTTTTTAAAAAAACTAGTAAGATAATGTTATGTCTTTTCCATTTGTTTGTTATTGAGAAGGGTGAAAGGTAATTTTTACTATGACAAACAAGGAGAAAATTAATAATTAAAAAAAATCACTTTTAATTATTTGTCATTATTAAACATATATGTACACCTAAGTTATAAATATATATTTTTGTCTTGGCGAAGGGGCAAGTTAAAGAAAGGAAAAAAAATGAATAGTTTTAAATGATTTCTTTTGTTTTCTATGGTTTCACTATTTCAAAAGTCCAATGCATAATTTTTATGTTGTTTTCATTTGTTGTTGCTTTAAATGATAAAGACTTGCATGATCTTTTATTTATTTTTATTTTTTATAATTCAAATATCTAACTATTCGACTAATTTGATGGTCCAATTCCATAGATGATCATAACGTTTGGAAACTAATAGTGAGCGTAGTCTTCGCAGAACCAGCCAAAAAAGAAATGTAAGTCAGCTCAGTCAGCAATCACAACATTTGAAACCACACTCTCTTTACTCGATTTAAAAAAAAAAAGGAAAAGAATATAATATGAATAATAACAATAATAATGTCAGAAAAAAAAAGTGGGAAGAAAAATATGAGAAGCTCGCAGTCAGATAGTTGCTTGCAACAGGCCGTCTCAAGATTCCCACGACTCTAGGTAAAAATAAATTAAAATTTTTTTTAATATATTTAAAAAAAAAATTTTAATTTTTTTTCATTTGAATTTGAGATTGAGAATGACTGATTTAAAAAAAAATTAATTTATTTTTTAAAAAATAAAATATTAATTTTATATAAAATTTAATTTTTTGATATTTTTAATATGGTTAAATTATTTAATCTTTTTGAGACATTGAACGTAAATAAAATTTTATTAATTTTAATTTTTTATTTTTTTTATAAAGCATTTTACTTTACATTGTATGGATAAAAAAACATCTAATTCATATTATTATCGAGGAATAAAAAAAAGAGTGAAAAAGAAATATTATCAACGAGGAGGAGAAGAACATTCGTTGAGAGTATCACTAGCAAAAGAGCATAAATATACAAAATTATTGATGAGAAAGGAAAAGAAAGACAGAAGAAAAGAAATAGGCATAAAGCATTGGTGAAAGAACAATTAAGATTTTTTAGAGATATTGAAGGAATTAATTTTATAAGATATATAATTAAATAGAATAAAATCGACTAAGTGTAATTATAAGGAAATAAAATAAAATCTTGACTAATTGTAATATAAGGAAATAAAGATACGTGTAATGTGTAAATAGGAATAATGAATTAATTAATAAGATGTTATTAATGAGTTATCATGAAATTTATTAATGTGCATGCTATCATTAATTAATATTAATGCTTCAATTTAATTTTTTTAATATCTTTACTTAATTATTTAATCAATGAGCCCCGATAATATTGGGACCCTAAACATAGGCCTTAAGCCGGGTCTAACTTGCAACAACAGCTGCCGTTGCGAGTGAGGTCACCATATGCAAGGCCGCTTGCGGCCGCGGCCTCTCACATTCACGAGCACGCTTGCGAGAGAGAGTATGAACAATTCATTCGGTCCAATTTGACGGATAAGAAATATTCAAAAATTAATCCGCTAATGGATTCTTAAATCGGTCTGATCATTATTTTATAATATGTAACCATCTTTTTTTTTTATGAAATAAACAGTGAGAAAAATTCATGTGAAAAAATTTCTTCAGTTTTTAATTTTCCTTGTCTTCTATATTTAGATGTATGAAAAAGAACATAACTTTGTACATAGGAATCTATCTTTACGAAGTGAGGATCCAAACTATGAACTTAGGACCACCTATTAATCTGACTCGAGAATCTTCATTTCACCAATTAATGCAATATGGAGCCGCCAGTCATTGCAAGAAATGAATGTGACCCATTCAATCATGTTGATATTGTGATGCCTTATGAAATGGTTTGCCAAGTAGAGAAGTAACATTAAAGTGCAAAAGAAGCAACCAGTGCTAACCGGACCGGATTGACGGGTCCGACCGGTTGAACCGCAAACCAGCTCTTGATCCAGTCCGGTTCACCATTAAAGCCGAAAAAACCAAAAAACCGGTCAAAACAGGCCAAAGCCGTTCGAAATCGCAGATTTAATCAGGATTGAAATATGATTTTTAATATATATATATATATATATATATATATATATATATATATATAACGGTTGAACCATCGGTTCGACCGGTCAAACCTTAAAAATCTCGACCCGGTCATCGCACCGGTTCAATGACCGGACCGATTTTCAAAACATTGGAATAAAAATCAGGTCATTATTAGTGTTTCTATCCACTGTACGAAAAAATATATCTTAAAGCTCAAGTCTAGATGACAGTCAATCCTCAGTACAAGAGAAGTACTTCAACTCTTGAAACGAGCTTTGAATTGGGAATCAGATTGTCATCAATGCAATGGAGCTGAAGATGTTCTAAACAGCCAGACTACTGCAGTTAAAGAGTGTCTCACGAGGAGCCAAAAATTACAGGCAGATACTGTTGGAAATGTGAATGGAATAAAGAGATGGAGACGAAGAGATTATTGTGCATGAGTTTAGTCCCACATTAGAAGCATCTTGGCTTTATTGTTGGTTTATATTATGACACATGCATTGACGTTGTAAACATATCATGGGGAGAGCTCTCTCACGCGTGAGTGCGCAAGGGTGGGTGCAAATCCAGGGCCCGGATTGTACCGAACCAAGGTTGACTCGTGCGCGAGCACGACTTGTGCATGTCGAATGCCGGACCGGTTGAAGTAAAATTTACTCAAAAGAATGAACCAATATATAGTCACTTGAATCTTGCTTAAGGAAGTAATTGAAGCATTAATGTGAAATTAATGCTGATTCCGTAACGTCTCGATATTAATGGCGGCATTAAACTCATCAATGGTGATTTCGTAACGTCTCAGTATTAATGACGACATTAATCTCATTAATAATGATTCTGTAACGTCTCGACATTAATGAAGACATTAAACCCATTAATGACGAAATTAAACTCAGCATTAAATGATCATGATTTGATCATTTATTGCAGGCAAGATGAGAGCTCCTATATAAAGAGGCTGGATCTTGAGCAAAGCGAAGAAAAAGAACGAAAGCAAAGCGAAAGCAAGAGAATTCCTCCACCTTCGTTCCCTGATTCTTTTCTCTCAGTCGTGCATCCGCTCGGCTAAACTATTTGTGATAGCACTCAGGTGCATTCTCAGTTCGCCACGAACAACCAGTGCTTGGTTGCGTTCGTGGTCTTGCCGTTGTATCCTGGGAAACAGACGATCTGAGAAAACCTCGAAGCACAGCCGGAGGTGGGACGAATCTGTTTCAAGGAAACTGCGTCGATCGCAGGCCTCGGTCCGGTGCTCTGTTTGTCCGCTCGGTTGGACTCTTCATTTGCTGGGTCGGCCACTCGCCCTTCTGATCTGCCCGACTGGTCTCCCGCTCTGCCTGTCTATCCTTCAGTCTGCTCGGATGATCTGATTGCTCAGACTCTGAGGTCAGAAAAACCAGCCCCTGCTGGCAGCCTGAGATTATCTGCTCAGGTCATCTTAACTGTGAGTTGAATTTAATTCGAGTATTTAGATTCAGCTAATTTCCTGTAAATCTCCGGCTACAGATTGTTTGGTGTCCAACAATCTTGAAACAGACTCGATTCTGTTGAGATGGCCACGGAATGAAATGTTGAGGTGCAACAGACTCAACATGTTCAGGCCCCCTCCGCCTCGATTGGAACTGTGCCAATCAGTCATGGGGAAAGGCCAGAGAAGTTCAGTGGACTGAACTTCAAGAGGTGGCAGCAGAAGATGCTCTTCTACCTGACCACACTCAATCTGGCTTGGTTCTTGACCGAGGACCCTCCCAAACGCACTGAGGATGTTGATGCGCAAACCATCAGTACAGTGGAGGCATGGACTCATTCCGAGTTCCTTTGCCGAAACTACATCCTTAACTGCCTTGCCGACTCGCTGTATGCTGTGTATAGCATGAAGAGTACGGCTAAGGAACTGTGGGAGTCCCTAGACAAGAAATACAAGACGGAGGACGCAGGGGCAAAGAAGTTCATCGTGGGCAGATTCCTGGACTACAAGATGATTGACTCCAAGACGGTGATCAGTCAAGTCCAGGAGCTTCAGGTGATCTTGCATGAGATCCACTCAGAAGGAATGGTTCTGAGTGAAACCTTCCAAGTGGCTGCTATCATCGAGAAGCTGCCTCCCGGCTGGAAGGATTTCAAGAACTACCTGAAGCACAAGCGGAAGGAGATGAATGTGGAAGAACTCATCGTTCGACTTCGCATCGAAGAAAACAACAAGAGTTCAGAGAGAAAGTTGTTCTCTCCGGCTACTGTCAAAGCCAACGTGGTCGAGCACGGACAAAGCTCGAAACGGAAGAACCCCAAGTCTTCCAAGATAGGACCCAAAGGAGGCATCAGCAAGAAGAAATTCTCTGGGAAGTGCTTCAACTGTGACAAAGTGGGTCACAAATCTTCGGAGTGCAGAAAGCCGAAGAAGAAGCAGGAGGCCAACCTGAACGAGGGACCAGAAATGGACGACCTCTGCGCTGTGGTCTCTGAGCTGAACCTGATCGGTTCAAACCCGCGATAATGGTGGATCGATACTGGATCCACTCGACATGTCTGCTGCAACAAGGAGCTGCTCCACAACTTCGAAGAAGTCACTGGAGACAAACTGTTCATGGGGAACTCAGCAACCTCGGACATCACGGGCCAAGGAAAGGTGGTGCTGAAGATGACCTCGGGCAAGGATCTCACTCTGAACAATGTGCTGTATGTTCCGGAGATTCGGAAGAATTTAGTGTCCGGATCACTTCTGAGCAAGCATGGCTTTCGCATTATTTTTGAGTCGGACAGAGTTATATTGTCCAAAAATGGGAGGTTTGTAGGAAGATGCTATGTATCTGATGGGCTGTTTAAGCTCAATGTAATGGCCATTAGGCCCAAGATAAATAAAACTGAAAGCTCTTCCACTTATATGCTTAAGTCTTCGTGTTTGTGGCATGGTAGACTAGGACATGTTAACTACGATGTATTGCGTAGATTAATAAACATGCAAAGCATACCTATATTCCACCTTGACCCAAAACACAAGTGTGAGATTTGTGTTGAAGCGAAAATGACAAGGTCATCCTTTCAACATATTGAAAGAAGTAACGAACCACTTGACCTAATCCACACTGACGTGTGCGATCTAAAAGGTACGCCAACGCGTGGTGGAAATAAATACTTCATCACTTTTGTAGATGATAACACAAAATACTGTTATGTGTATCTTCTCAAAAGTAAGGATGAAGCTATAGAGAAATTTGCTCTCTATAAGAACAAGGTTGAAAACCAGCTTAATAGAAAGATTAAGGTGGTTCGAAGTGACCGAGGCGGTGAATATGTGTCACCGTTCGCTGAGTTGTGTGCTGAACATGGGATCAGGCATGAAACAACAGCTCCTTATACTCCTCAGCAAAACGGGGTTGCTGAGCGAAAGAATTGAACTCTTAAGGAGATGATGAATGCTATTCTATTAAGCTCTGGATTGCCAGAGTTCATGTGGGGGGAAGCTGTGTTAACAGCTAATTACCTTTTAAATAAGGTGCCTCGGAAGAAAATAGATAAGAGTCTTTATGAGTTATGGAATGGAAGACAACCGTCCTACAAATATTTACGAATGTGGGGGTGTCTTGCCAAAGTGTTGGTGCCTGATCCAAAAAGGATTAAGATAGGACCAAAGACTGTTGATTGCATATTTATTGGATATGCACATAACAGCAGTGCTTATCGATTTTGTGTGTATGAGTCACACATACCGGAGATACATAAGAACTCGATAATCGAATCGAGAAATGCCTCTTTCTTCGAGCATGTGTTTCCATATAAGACCCGTGAGGATGCTAGCTCCTCAAAACGGGCGAATGAAACACAAGGTGAAGAAGAAAATGATGACAATGAGGAACCAGTGGAGGTTGAGCCTAGACGGAGCAAAAGAGCTAGGGTAGAAAAATCCTATGGATCGGATTTTATCACTTTCATGTTGGAGAGTGAGCCCCGTAGTTACTCAGAAGCTGTAGGCTCTTCTGATGGACCTCACTGGAAAGAGGCAATTGCATCTGAGATA
This sequence comes from Zingiber officinale, assembly GCF_018446385.1. NCBI lineage: Eukaryota > Viridiplantae > Streptophyta > Magnoliopsida > Zingiberales > Zingiberaceae > Zingiber > Zingiber officinale. The sequence goes on from NC_055987.1 coordinate 117,815,254, forward strand.
GAATCTATCTTGCAAAATCACACTTGGGAACTTGTGGATCTTCCTCCGGGAAGTAAACCACTAGGTTGCAAGTGGATTTTCAAGAAGAAAATGAAGTCAGATGGCACGATCGATAAATACAAGGCCAGATTGGTAATCAAAGGATACCGACAACGAGAATGCCTTGATTACTTCGATATATACTCTCCGGTATCAAGAATAACTTCCATTAGAGTATTGTTGGCTATTGCCGCTCTATGGAATCTCAAAATACATCAAATGGATGTAAAGACAGCTTTTCTAAACGGAGATTTAGAAGAGGAAATCTACATGGACCAACCCGAGGGGTTTTCTGTGCCAAGACAGAAAAACAAGGTATGTAGATTAGTGAAGTCATTATATGGCTTGAAACAAGCGCCAAAGCAGTGGCATGAGAAATTCGCTAATGTCATGAAGGAATGTGGATTCAAGATCAATGAATGTGATAAATGTGTCTACATGAGAGTCACAGAGAGTGACTATGTCATCTTGTGCCTCTATATAGATGACATACTTATCATTGGAAGTAATGATAAGATAATCAAATCCACAAAAGATATGTTGAACTCAAGATTTGACATGAAAGACATGGGCCTAGCTGATGTGATTCTGGGAATCAAAATTCTTAGAACGACAGAAGGACTTGTTCTTAGTCAGTCCCATTACGTGGACAAAATTCTTGAAAAATTCACCAAGGGTGATACTGCTTTGGCACGAACGCCGATAGATACGAGTCAACATCTATCGAAAAATTGAGGTGAAAGTATCTCGCAGATAGAGTACTCTCGAGTGATTGGAAGTCTGATGTACTTGATGAGTTATACTCGACCAGACTTGGCCTACGCAGTAAGCAAACTGAGTAGATACACGAGTAATCCCGGTGTTGAGCACTGGAAAGGGATAACAAGAGTACTGAGGTACTTGAGGTATACTCGTGAATATGGACTGCACTATACGAGATATCCTGCTGTAATCGAAGGATACAGCGATGCAAGTTGGATATCCGATATAAAAGACTCTAAGTCTACGAGTGGGTATGTCTTCACTCTAGCAGGTGCAGCCATTTCCTGGAAATCTTCTAAGCAAACCGTAATAACCAGATCCACGATGGAATCTGAGTTTGTAGCTCTTGACAAGTGCGGTGAAGAGGCTGAGTGGCTACGGCAATTCATAGAAGATATTCCACGATGGGCGAAACCGGTGCCGGCGATATGCATACATTGCGATAGTCAATCAGCAATCGGTCGGGCACAGAGCCATCTGTATAATGGTAAGTCTAGACATATACGTCGTAGACATAATACCATTAGACAACTACTCTCAACTGGAATTATCACTGTTGACTATGTGAAGTCAAAGGATAATCTAGCGGATCCGCTAACCAAAGGGTTAAATCGAGAGTTAGTTGCAAGCTCATCAAGAGAAATGAGCTTGATGCCGTTGTCAGCGATCAGTGTAGAGGACACCCAACCTATGCTGACTGGAGATCCCAAGAACTAGGTTCAAAGGGACAACTAATCTGCACTGACTAGACACACTGTGGGGGGAGCTCAATGAAACAGTGACTAGACCAGGATAAATCGATGGACTTTTAATGATCAAAACGAGTAGATGGTAACTCTTGAGGGATCACCTATGTGAGAAAGAAGTGGGGTCGCTTCGAAGAGAATTGGAGGCATAATTCTTAGAGCTTCTCACAGAACTAGGCGTGTTCATGGCCAAGAACGAACACACTCATGAGAACTGAGTTGTATCAGAGAGAGTCTTGGGTGAGATTTGTCACTGCTTACACAGACGGCAGTATAGTTCAAAGACATCATGTCTACTATCAGCCAGTAAGCAACCAGATCTTCACAAGGGAGGGTTCAAAGGGTAAAACCTACCTATCCTATACTTGACTCAACTGTTGAATGCTATCACATACCCTATTTTCCATTCATGTGGGGGATTGTTGGAAATGTGAATGGAATAAAGAGATGGAGACGAAGAGACTATTGTGCATGAGTTTAGTCCCACATTAGAAGTCTCTTGGCTTTATTGTTGGTTTATATTATGACACATGCATTGACGTTGTAAACATATGCATGGGGAGAGCTCTCTCACGCGTGAGTGCGCAAGGGTGGGTGCAAATCCAGGGCTCGAAGTGTACCGAACCAAGGTTGACTCGTGCGCGAGCATGACTTGTGCATGTCGAATGCCAGACCGGTTGAAGTAAAATTTACCCAAAAGAATGAACCAACATATAGCCACTTGAATCTTGCTCAAGGATGTAATGGAAGCATTAATGTGAAATTAATGCTGATTCCGTAACGTCTCGACATTAATGGCGGCATTAAACTCATTAATGGTGATTTCGTAACGTCTCAGTATTAATGACGACATTAATCTCATTAATAATGATTCTGTAACATCTCGACATTAATGAAGACATTAAACCCATTAATGACGAAATTAAACTCAGCATTAAATGATCATAATTTGATCATTTATTGTAGGCAAGATGAGAGCTCCTATATAAGGAGGCTGGATCTTGAGCAAAGCGAAGAAAAAGAACGAAAGCAAAGCGAAAGCAAGAGAATTCCTCCACCTTCGTTCTCTGATTCTTTTCTCTCAGTCGTGCATCCGCTCGGCTAAACTATTTGTGATAGCACTCAGGTGCATTCTCAGTTCGCCACGAACAACCAGTGCTTGGTTGCGTTCGTGGTCTTGCCGTTGTATCCTGGGAAACAGACGATCCGAGAAAACCTCGAAGCACAGCCGGAGGTGGGACGAATCTGTTTCAAGGAAACTGCGTCGATCGCAGGCCTCGGTCCGGTGCTCTGTTTGTCCACTCGGTTGGACTCTTCATTTGCTGGGTCGGCCACTCGCCCTTCTGATCTGCCCGACTGGTCTCCCGCTCTGCCTGTCTATCCTTCAGTCTGCTCGGACGATCTGATTGCTCAGACTCTGAGGTCAGAAAAACCAGCCCCTGCTGGCAGCCTGAGATTATCTGCTCAGGTCATCTTAACTGTGAGTTGAATTTAATTCGAGTATTTAGATTCAGCTAATTTCCTGTAAATCTCCGGCTACATATTGTTTGGTGTCCAACAGATACAACCAAAATAGATTTAATAGAACATATGCAACAAGACATTTAGTCTTTAGACAACATTCTGACAGCTCATAGATGTGTAGCTCTACATATGCATAGATTGTATATGTATCTAAATTTCAAAGAGTTGTATTGCATGACAACTACCTGAATTATTTGGATAGAGATAAATAATCGTGTGCATGATGACAACTTTGAAAATTAAAATGCAACATGACTGTAATAGTTATTGCCTGATTCAACAGGAATAAACTTGACCAAAAAAATTAAAGAGAAAGACCAATATCGATCTCCTGCTCTGCAAACAAGTGGAGAGACCAGGCAGAATAGAATTTCGAGAGTTGATGGTTAAAGGAGAAACCTTGTTGTGGATTCAGTCAATTGGTTCATGGTGTGATTGGGAAGAAGAATAAATCTTGATGCACTCAAGACTCAGAGCTGACATTGAATGAGAAGTTTTTTAATGAATCTTTATACACTATTTCGCCAATCTAACACAGAACATAGATCATTTGAGACATGGTGCTCACCTATACAGAGCTTTTCTCTTTAGTATCCGAAACAACTGGAGGTGTGTTTTTCTTTGTGTCCTTCATTTTCCTCAATGCTTCCCTCAAGCCCAAAACAATAAACAAGTTTGTGAGAGTGAGCAATGACTCCGCTCCACCGTGCAACCAATCAACATTTGACAATGAAGTTCCATAATGCACCTTTGCTGATGCAAGACATTATTGGTTTTGGATCAGAACTAACTTGAATTAAATCTTGGATCAGATAGATAGAAGGAGAGTAGAGAAATTACCATATATTCCAGCGGGAACTTAATTTTTCATGGATCATATGCATCCAACAAAGAACACAAGTCAGATGTACTAATTTTATACTCTTTGTCTTCATCTGAAGTAAAATATGATGATGATGATGATAACTCTACCAGAGCTAAGAAAATGAAGTCATAAACTAGCAAGCATATGATGCAAAGAGTATAAAAGATTCAAATTTCCACCGAAATATAATCGTGATCTACGAAGAATCCAATATGGATCAAAATAGTCTGAAATTTCACAATAATGAGGTAAAACGATTCCGTACTAGTGGCTCCGACGAAAGCGAGCAAGAAATAGAAGCCGAAAAGGGTGAGTTTGGGCGCGGTGTTGGATTTGGTGATGTAATAGAGGAAGCCCAAGTAGGGGAAGAGGGATACGGCGAAGAGCTGGGAGGCGACGCTCTGGGAGTCGAGAGTGGGCGCCCATGGGTCGACCGGCAAGAGCCCGCACCGGGCACGGAAGCCGGCGGTGCTGCGGGTCACACGGCCGCCGCCAGGCCGCCGCTTATTGCAGGATAAAAGTTGATGTAGAGCAGAAGAAGGTGGACGCCGTGAGGTGGGAAGAGGCGCCGGGGCAGAGAGAAGGTTGAGGTAGCGGCCGGCGACGGCGGTAGTCATCTCGATCTGAGAAGCGTGAACAAGCACTGGATTAGCTATTTTTTAATATCCACATCTTTTTCAATTTTTCATTAAAAAAATGCGTAGCGGGCATGGGCCAACCGGGCCGGTGCCCGGACCGGGTCCAGACCCGATAACGCATTACAACGTTCCTCTAATAAAAACACAATAGGGAAGAAGGATCCAGAACCCGCCAGAGATAACTCGAAAGAACGAACCGAGCGCGACGGCGGCGCCACCGTCGGATCCGCTGGGCCCTCCAGGGGAGGCGCGGGCGAGGACGGCGAGGTGGCCCAACCCGCCGGACCCGTGCAACCCGGACCCCGCTGTGCTCCGTGAGCAGTGGCAGTACGCCACCCGCAGGTTCAGCCGCTGGTCCGCGCGCGCCTGGGGCACCGCCTTCCTCGCTGGCCTCTCCCTCTTCGCCGCCGGATGGATGGTGAAGGGCGCCAACCCCGTACTCGACCCCCCCGCCGCCGCTGCTGACCGCACGCCGTCGACGGCCTCTTCCGATCGTCCCTAGGGTGGATCCCGTGGTCGCTCTTCTGTTGTTTGTATAGCAGCAACTCTGTATGAGAAGCTAAATAAAGAACTTTTTCTGATCAAAATCTTCTACAAATTCTGGAAATTTATTAGTTCATGATGGTGAAAATTCGAAAATTGACGCAGATTGGGAGGATGATTTTTTTTTTTGGTTATGATTTTCATCAAATATACTGCGCATCCATCCCGTTTTTCTTTTTAAATTTTCGCTTCCTACGACCTAAATACATTATAAATCATAAAAAAATAAAATAAAACACTAGTGCTCATAGGGTGATAAGTATGTTTTTTTTTAATGATTATCATCAAATATACTGCACATCCATCCCTTAGAGCACCTGCAATGCAGGTGTTATTGGGTGTTATAACATCTCTTTATTATTCAAAGAATCAAAGTATTGTCAAAGGAAATTATAACACTTTGAACGCGTTCAAGTAAAGGTCACCCCATGTTTAATTTTTTTTTTTATTTTATTTATTAAAAGATTATAAATTTTAAATTTTGAAATTGAGGTAAAATATATAATTTATAATTTAAAAAAGTAAAATTATTTTATTAAAAGTAAAATTATTAATAATAATAATTTATTTTTTAAAATATATTATTTAATATGGTATACTTTCAAGATTATTGAGTGGAATGTGGGATCCATAAATAATAGTGAAAATTAAAAGAAATGTGAGTGAAAGAGATATGTTGTTATAATGATGATGTGATAATAGACCTCATACTTTTTGATAAGATGATAGATATCTTAACGATAATGTATTGTGGATGCCCTTATTCATCTTAAATTTTGACTTCCTCCCACCTAAATACATCCTGAATCTTAAAATAAATATAAAAAAAAATGTTAAGGACATCTTGATGATTTTTTAGGATTTTTTTTGAAATCCGTGTCAAAAATCTGGCCAAAGGGTGGCCAGGTTTTTTGTTTTGTAAACTTTTGGGTTCCATAAATCGAATCCAGATTTTTAAGAATTGATGGATCATAGTAAAAAATAATTAATAAGTTTTTAATATGATTTAATTAGTTTTTCAGAAAAAAATTTGTCGAATGTTGATTTTCGAATGTTATTTTTTTCAAACGTTGTTTTGTTTCGAACGTTTTTTTTTTTTACTGTTTTTAACTGTTTTTTCTGGCGTTTTAAACCGTTTTTTCAAACGTTATTTTTTTCATTAATTTTTCTAATAATTTTTTTATAACACTCACCAATGGGGCTATCGATTACTAAACAAATCTCATTTTCTAAATATACCAATCAAAAAATTGTTTTCTCACAATTCTTCCTAAAATACACCCCATAAAATTTCTATATTATCCTTTCTAAAAACTATAAAAACCAAAGTGTCATCTTCCTCAAGTGCTCATACCTGTGTCATTTTCACCGCCGTTGGGATTCAAGAATAGTCTCTCCCTCTCAACTCTCCACTTGGACAACTCGATTTTCAGCAACATCAAACAATTTCAATGTTCATTCAAATCATTACATTATTTTTGTTAGATTTTATGTTTAAGTTTCAAGTTTTCATGAAAATCCCTTGAATTTCAGTCGTGCATTGTTATTTCCTAATTTGTCAAACACATTATTACTTGTTAGCTACAATCTGCCAAACGCACCAGATCTGTTCGGTCATGGTCTACCGAATGTAACACAATATGTTCAATCAAAAATCGCCGAATGAAACACTTAATCTTCGGTTTCTAACAGCTGAACGAATCGTGAGGATGCAAATATATAATTATACTGTGTGAAAAAATGAAAAAAAAAATTACATTGCTCGTAGAAATTGGATCTTCATGGTCTATCATGTTTGATTTGCTACAAAACCAAAGTGTTTGTAGACATTAGGTTGTTAGGGTTTAGATAGAGAGACAAAGAGAGAGAAAATAGATGGGCTAAGGAAGGAGAAGAGGGGAGGGAGATATACATTTTATAAAAAGGGAATTTTAGACTTTTCACTAAGAGCATTTTTTATAGAGAAATATTGGGATGTGTTTAGTGAATGTTGGAGTATGGATAGCCTCATCTTTTTAGATTATATATATATATATATATATCCTCTCTTTTAAAATTTTCACATTCATCCTACACCTAAAAGTCATTCTATTCTTATTTTTTATAATTCATTTGATCTTTTATTCTTTCAAAATGAATACAAATTATAGTGGAGGCTTTAGAAAATTTTCAATTATGAAATTATAACTTTGTAAAGTTCAATATTCTCAATTTTTCACATTCACACATTATCCTTAATATTTTCCAAATATTTCATATATTCCACAATTTTTTCTAAATTTTTAAAGTTTTCAAAACTTTCGACTCATCAGAGTAATACCCCTTAACCTCTATTTTATATATATCCTCCCAAATATTGATAGTCTATGGTAAGCCAATTCATAATGTTACCCCCTTTTATGGAATTTCTTTCCACAACCCTCATTTATGCTCTCAAACAAATCAAGAAGACCTAGTATAGACGTATCTGGGACCAACAAAGAATCAATAACATCATTTGAGGTTCCTAGAGTTGAGCAATGAAGGAAGTTTGGGTGTACATAACACCAAACGAGTCAAATGGTCAATGGACAAATAAATACACCTTGCAAAGACATGAATCAATATTAGCACCGATCCAATCATCGATAATGAAGAAAAGGAACAAACTTTTTTGAAACAAATCATGGATTATTACAACAAGTATCAACCTACTGGATTTGTGGAGTGACCTTCGGTGAAGGTAAAATCACATTTCTATAGGCTTCATCCGATGGTGAATGAATTTACAGGGATATACATTAACTTTTATACATATCTTAAAAGCGGATGTAGCAATCGTGAGGGTCGAGAGGTTAGTGAGAGAGGCTCTAACTTCTCTCTAGGATTCTTGATGCTCTTGTGTGTTTCTTGCTTGTGGACGACCATCACCCATGGCCAGAGGTGATTTCCTTCCTCCCCACCAGTAGAGAAGGGACTTATTGCTATTGTGCGTGTCTCCCACGGACTATGGGGGTTTTCTTAAGGGTGCTCAGAGGTCTAATTAGCAACATAAGTGATTATACAATAAGCTCCTTTTCATTTTGGTTTTTTGGCAGCTTTTGCTCTTCCTAATGGTTTCCAATGATCTTCACCGGCGCCAACCATCCCCTCTGGTCAAGGGTCGACCCCCCTTCTTCTTCGTGTTTTCCTCGGAGTTTTCCTTGGTTTTCCTCGGCTTCCTCTCCATCCTCTTTTTTGGCTCACGAAGAAAGGGTATTGTTTAGTCAAGTCCCATTGCAGCACACATCTTTGGAGATTTTATTATGAGTAGCTTTTCTGGCCAGCACGTTTCATGAAAGAAAACTCCTTGAAAATTATTGAGCACTAATGGTCATTAATTAAGAGCTTTAATTGGAGTATTATAATTTTGGGAAGCTGGTGTGGCAATTTCGAATTAGTTTCGGCAGGGACCACAACTTCTATTTTACTTGAACACGATGATTACTTCATCCAATCACGTTTTTGTTTTCAAATTTGGTGAGTGGCTGGCTTTTCTCCTTGACTTAATCATGTTGACTGTTGTACCCAATGGGGAAAAAGAAAAAAAGGATTCAAGTATTCACCTTTGAGTCAAACCAAGGACTTATTTGAAAAGTGCAGATTTAGTAGATTGCAAGATATGGTCAACGTAGCAGCAATTGCCTTTAACGAAGGCTATGGTGGGGAACGGCTTAATGATGTGGGTCTGGATGATGGTGTCACTCCTCACGGTGATGTTATTGTTGATGAGGTGGCTAGTGTATTGGCGGATGTTGTGGCTGGAAACAAAGCTTCTAGTGACCTTCCATGTCGGCTCGTTGTGCAGCAAGCTCAGATACATGTAAAGGCAGCATCATCATTGGAGGGATGAGATACCGTGCCGGAGGTAGTACAACAAGGGGAGGAAGACAATTCATTGGAAGTCAATGGTGCTACAAGAGTTGATAGCCATCCTACCTAACCGATACAAAAAAAGACTTGGGCAAACTTATTCAGGAACAATCAGAAGCTAATATTAGGCGTGTCTTTGGAATAATAAAAAGCTAAAGGTGAGAGACTATCTTTCAATTTTGATGATATTAATGACATTGAAAATACCCTGAATTTTTGTCTTATTGGTTGTTCATGGACCAACATCCAGGAAGAAACGAAGTCTATGTGATAGCCAATCAATGGAAGGTTTCCTATAAATTTTCCATGCACAAAAGTAGGTGGGTGGTCTATCGTTTTAATACAAAAGAGGATCGAGATGGAGTCTTACAAGGAGGATCTTATTTTGCTTTTGGAGTTCCCTTTTTTTTTTTTTTTTTAGATTATGCCACAGTGTTTTTTCTTCCATGAGGATAGTCGGCTAGCTAGTCCCATCTTGGATCCAAATTCATAGTTTACTACATGGTGGTTGGTCACAGAAAGTATTGAGTATGATTGGTTCGGAGGTAGGGAAACCTTTATACAGGATAACTTGAGACAATCAAAGGAGTTACTGGAGTATACTTGTTGCTTAGTTGGGGTTCTGATCATTAGGGATAGAGTTTATGAGGTAACAATCATGTTACCTATTGGAATACAGATTGATTTCAGAATTATTTATGTAATGGTGCCCAAAAATTGTGAGATTTGTAAGAAGATTGGTCATCGGAAGGAAGATTGTGGTGCTGTGTCGCAATCAAATATAAATGTGCCTCATGCAGGAAGGTCGAGGTCCAAATCAGCGGGTCACTAGGGGAGAAGGAGATCGAGATCGAGGTCGAGGTACAGAAGTTGGGTAAGGCAAACCAATCAACAATCGCAGAATGTGGACGATTCGATGGCACAAAATGGATTGACAATTATGATGGTGCATAGTCCTAAGCCCATGGCGGTTGAACCTCCCCTAGATCATGAAGAGGTGGACACGCAACATGTACATCATGAAGAGGCACCGAACGCAGAAGAGTTGTCTACTATATCGGAGGTTTCAAGTAGCAAGGAGGCCTCTTCCTCTTCAGCGGATTATCAATCCCAAACAACTACTAGTGGTGCAACTTGATCCTCGGCACAATCATCTTTGGTTGCATCAATGACACTGGGATCGACCTCTTCAGCATCCTCTCAGGCTGATTTTGTGAGTAATAGAGGGAAGAACAAGGAAGTGATTGAAAGGACAACGCCCCTACAAAGTGGATGACAACTACGGGTCCGAGCAACCCGATTGGGAGGTGTCAAATGAAGGTAGTCGCATTGAATATTAGGGGCTTTTACAAAGTCCCTAAAACATGGAGGGTGCACCACCTCCTCAAGCAGAAAGGTATTCAAGTGATAACATTATTAGAGATGAATCTGGATGGCAATTCTCTTGATCCTATTATACATAGGCGATTTTCAAGTATGGGACAAGTTCATAATTTTAATATGTCTAATTATGATCGTATACTACTTCTTTGAGACTTATACAGAGTTGATATGGATGCGCTCTCGATAACCGAATAATACATTCATTATCGCATTTGATGTCAGGTTTCTAGAGAGATTTTTTGATGACATTTGTTTATGGACTTCATTCTATTATTGCTCGGAGACCTTTATGGAAGGCTCTTACAGACCTTGGAGGATCTATATCGGAGTCATGGTTGATTCTAGGGGATTTTAACTCCATTATTTCTACATTGGATAGACAAGGGAGTTCTTTGGTCTCCAACTATGAAATGTGGGATTTCTAAATTTATACTCGGTTTGGTGGATTTTCGCTCTATTGGATGTCGGCTCACTTGGACCAATGTTATAATTTTTTGTAAATTGGATAGAGTCTTGATAAATTCTTTTTGGTTGATGGTAAATTTTAATGCTTAGGCCCTACAAAGTGGATGGCAACTACGGGTCCAAGCAACCTGATTGGGAGGTGTCAAATGAAGATAGCCGCATTGATTCTAGGGGCTTTCACAAGTCCCTAAAACATTGAGGGTGCACCACCAGATATTCAAGTGATGACATTTTTAGTGACAAATCTGGACGACAATTCTCTTAATCCTCTTATGCATAGGCAATTTTCAGGTATGGGACATGTTCATAATTTTAATATGTCTAATTATGATCATATACTGCTTCTTTGGGACTTACACAGAGTTGATATGGATGTGCTCTCAATAACTGAATAATACATTCATTGTCGCGTTCGGTGTCAGGTTTCTGGAGGGATTTTTTGGTGACATTTGTTTATGGACTTCATTCTATTGTTGCTCGGAGACCTTTATGAGAGGCTCTTACAGACCTTGGGGGATCTATATCGGAGCTATGGTTGATTCTATGGGATTTTAACTCTATTATATCTACATTGGATAGACAAGGGAGTTCTTTGGTCTCCAATTATGAAATGTGAAATTTCTAAATTTATGCTCAATTATGCGATTTGGTGGATTTTCGCTCTATTGAATGTCGGCTCACTTGGACCAATGGTATAATTTCTTATAAATTGGATAGAGTCTTGGTAAATTCTTTTTGGTTGATGGTAAATTTTGATGCTTATGCGGAGTTTACAACGTCTGGGTGTCTCTCGGACCACTCTTGCACCATATTGCATACTCTAGAGAAAGATCAACCTCCAAATCGGTCGTTCAAGTTCCTCAATATATATGTGGTTACTGAATGAATGTTTCAATGAGCTTGTGTTGGACTCGTGGTCGACCCCGACTATTGGGAATGCTCAGTTTATCCTCAAAGCAAAGCTGGCCCATTTGAAAAATAGATTGAGGGAGTTCAATAAAAACTATTTTGGGCACATTTCGGAGAAGGAAAAAAAATAAATGCAGATTTAGAGGAGATACAGAAAGGCGTCCTAGTAGGAGAAACTATTCCCATAAACTATGATGATATGAGGAGGAAGGTCACTCTTCTTGCAGAGGCGGAGAAATAATTTTATCAATAACGTGTGAAGAATGTTTACTTAACAAGCTCGAATAAGTGCACTAAATTCTTCCATGATGTGGTGAAGCGAAATAACAAGAGAAATGTCATCATCACACTGATAAAATGAAATGAAGAGTAAACATCAAGCTTGGGTGAAGTGGTGGATGAATTTATGAACTTCTTTTATGATTTACTTGCGCAAAAGGTGACGTGCAATCCTATGGACAATGGTGGTCTTCCTAGAAGGAGGATAACTTATAGTCAATCTTAGGACTTAATTAAGCCAGTGGAGGTAGAGGAAATTAAGGCGGTCCTATATGACATTGGGAGTGATAAGGCACCGGGTCCGGATGGATATAGAGTGAAGCTTTTCACCTCAGCTTGGGATATTAATGGGTCAGAGTTTATTGCAACCATTCAAAAAAATTTTCAAAATGCTGAGCTGCTCAAACAATGGAGTCATTCATTGATATCTTTGGTACCAAAGGCGGATCATGCCTCACAAGTTTCAGATTACCGGCCTATCTCCTGTTGCAACGTATTCTACAAGGCCATTGCAAAGGTATTGGCTCTACAAGGTCATTGCAAAGGTATTGGTTGGCCGGTTAGCTAGGATTTTGGGGTACTTGTTGGATCCGATGCAAGTGGCTTTTGTGCAAGGATGATCTATAAGCAATGATATTAATTTCACCCAGGAGTTGCTACGAAAGTATACACACAAAGGAATCTCCCCGAGGTGTATGATCAAGGTGGATTTGCAAAAGCATTTGATACGGTTGATTGAGATTTCCTCATGGTGGTACTCATTGGTTTTAGTTTTCTCCAAAGATATTGTGAATGGATTAGAGAGTGTGTAACTATGGTCTCCTATTCTATCTCTCTAAATGACGATATATATGGATTCTTTAGTGAGTGTCGCGGTCTAAGACAAGGTGACCCCTTATCTCCCCTTCTTTTTGGATTATGCATAGAAGTATCATTATGCAGATTGCAGGTTGCCTCCCCGATGTCTTATTTTCACTTTAATCCTATGCGTAAAGAGGTTGGCATCACCCACCTTGCATGTGCTGATGATTTGATATTATTATCCCAGGCGAATGAGTCCTCAATAAATATTTTAGCGAATTTTTGGGAGCAGTTCAGCAATGAAATAGGGTTGTGGGCCAACTCACTAAAGTCACATATGTATATGGCAAGAGTTGATGATAGAATGAAGGATCGATTGCTTGAAATTATTAGGCTTCAAGAGGGAACGTTTCCATTTCGGTACTTGAAAATTTATTAGCGATGGAGAAATTGCGGATTGCTAACTATGGGTCATTACTTGATACTATAACAAGGAAGATCAATTCTGGGCCAAAGCGCACTTTATCATATGCAAGGCACTTAGAGTTGGTTAAAACGTTCCTTCAAGGCATAGAGTGGTATTGCACTACTAGAAAACTAGGCTTTTGAGACACAACAAAATGTGTCTTAAATTATAAATTTAGTGTCTCAAAATGTTTTTGAGACGGTGATGAGACAGTAATATAGTCATCCCTAATACAAGCGTCTCAAAAAAATATTGAGACAGTTGTACTGTCTCAAATACTATTTAAGACGGTGATGAGACAGTTATTTAATTGTCTCAAAAGTATTTAAGACAGTTATTGTTTTGTCTCAAATGTTGTGTCTTATCCTATGAAAAAACTAAAGACACTAAATTGAGAAGGTAATGTGCTGTCTCAAATAGAAGTGAAGACAGTAAATTACTGCCCCTAATATTTTAACTTGTTAAATGCAACAATTATGATAAAAATTAATAATCTTTAAAGAACATTTATTATACAAATTAATCTAGATTAAATCTAATAAATTGTCATTTCAAAACGAAAGGAAAAATTCTCTTTTTATAAATTAAAAATGATATCCACAATATAAAATTCTATAATTATTATTTGAAGTACATCCAACATTCATAAAAAAAAAACAATTGTTCGCATGAAAGTTACATAAAAGAAAGTCTAAAGAATAACTCCTCGTGATCTAGAGATAACTTCTATAATCCTTCTTCACCAGAATCCTGAACATAAAAAAAAACTCTTATTAGAGGTAAAGATGATTTATAATATATACTGTTAAAAAAATAAAAAAATAAAACATTTCAATAAGAAATCTCTTTATCTAACACATAATCCTCTTTTTTGCAACTATATATATATACAACATAAACAACCCTAAGTTAAACAAACCTCTTCATCTCGTAATAAGAAATGATGATTTATGTGTTTGTCAATATCTGTGTCTTTCAAGTTGTTGCACTTGTAAAATAAATTTATCTACAGCTTAAAAATTTGTACACTACTACATCACCAAAATTGTTAATAAAACTAAAAAAAATTCTTATAAAAACAACTACCAATGTACCTGTTGGTTATACAATCCTTGTTCATGTGAAATAATATTATTTGCAACCTAAATAAAAAATAATGTACGTATCACAAAACTATCAAAATTCATTATAAAAGTCAGTTATTTAAATAAAGTAAAGATACCTTTTGATTTCTAAATTCACCGGATTCCATACCAAGATGAGTTAATGGGGATTCATGATTCTCTAACTTTGATTGAAGTGCATCTATTTGAGATTTCATTTGGTTTAGAATAGGAGTCACTACTTTCATACACTCTGCTACAGCTTTCTCCGTAGCCATTTTTATTAACTCATTTGAATGTTCATTGGATAACAAAGGGTGAGTACGCATATCAGAAGGACTATGACCTAAACCCATAGTGCGAACATAACCATGACTTTGATTTCCCTTGAAACTATTGAAAATCTTCTGTCTCAACTCAGGTGTTTGATCCTCAATAGGTACCGCTGATAACTTTTCTTGCATTTGACCCTAGATGTTTATTAACATCAATAAATATAGATCCTTCACAAGTAAACAAAATGATAATGTATAAAATAATATAAGAATTGTAAATGAATGTGTTTACTATTAAATTTGCAGCCTCGGCATCAGCTGGAACTCCATTTTTAGAACGAGCCTCAATGTATGTTGTTAAGGGATCAGTTGACTTTCCATCAGCTGCCAACTATATAAAAATGACAAATCTTTATAAATTTGTTACCAGAAAAATATAGTATATTATAATTATACATACTTTTATTTTGAAGTTAGGCATCGAAGTCCTTCCGATCCTATGTATTGGCCCCACAAGTTCTCTATTGAGTGCATTTTTTTTTTGAAATTTCCTTAAAACAAAAAAAAATAGAGATTTTTTGAACAGGTTATAATGACAATAATTAAAAAACATAAACAATGTTATTTGAGATAATAAATTACTTAAAATTTGTCTGTACTCCAGTACTCGATGAGAATCCTCCATTGCTCAGGTTCAACATGATTAGGAACATTGGTTAACAATTGGTCATACGTCTTTCCATTAAAATAATCAGTTTTAATTCGATTCTTCCACTTTCTCCATTTGCCGCCAACAGATTTAAGATATACAGACTTATGTGCCAGAGGGGCATTGCTGTTCTCCTATATAATTTATAGGAGATATATGAACAGTTAAAAAATATTTAGAAACAATTATTATAACTAGGTTAGAAACATTGCTTTGTCATATTGGTCATATGATATGATTAATAATACTATTTACTTTCAAGTATTGCATGCTAACATTTAGGGTCTGTATCAGGTAGATTCACTTAATGGTTCTCATTATCTCTTAAAAGTATGCTTGCTTTGTTTGGTATATAGTTAGTAGTAATCTTAAAATTGTCGAGTTCTCAAAATTAATCATATTGACCTTTTATCGAACATCTTAATTGCAATAGGATGGGGAACTAAATTTCTTTTCTCTCCCTCACATCCAGTCAAACTACTAAAATCAAATCAAAAGCAATAAGAGATATACCATGTAAATTGATTTACTCAGGGACAGATCCAGGAATCAGAGTTAGGAAAGGCTTGACTTGTGTTCACAATTTTAAATCTAGAGTGCAAGAGACAAAAATGAGTGCAACAAATAAAAATTCAAGTGGATAATAAGACATAATAATAATATCAATTTAGCTTTTATTTTTCTTGTAAACAAAAATTCATTTGCAGAATAGTTGAAGATGAATATACTTCTTGTAAATTCTAGAAATCATGAGTAGTATGTTAAAAAACATGCACATTGTAGTTCTTCTTGTCGACGATTTGAAAACATGAGGTATAGCTAATAGCTTCATAGTATTTCTTGTAATCAACTCTTCACGATATCAACACTTATAAATTGTGCCAACTTTCTTACATTTTTCTGATACAACTGATATAAAAGCTAAACAGATACAATTGTAAAATAGTTACAAATAGAAAAGAGGATAGAAACAGATTAAAAAAGCACACACAAGAAAACATCCGATGTTATTACTTATTATCAGACCAGTTAACTAAATTGACATCAAACAATCTATCTCGAATTAGCAACAATTTGAAAAAAAAATAAAATTATAAGTTGTATTGAAACAATTTGAATGACTTGATTAAATAAAAATAATAGCAGTTGGCAACCGAAAGTTATTACAAAGATTTTTTATTTCAAAACTTGTCTTCATAATAAAAACAATAGCTAGCAAAATAATACAGCCGCAAGATCAGTCTCCAACTTATTCTTCGATTCCATATCTCCTATTCTATGTGGGATACACTGTTAATAAAGGTGAGTATCCTACTAGGCTGTTATTTTTTATGGGACCAGGGCTTGGGTAAGCTCCGCCCATGTCTACTGCCAACTCTTGTCGTGCGATGCTTTGGCCACAACAATGGCCGCGCTGTGATCTTGGAAAAGCAGGAGTCTCCCATGGCCATGTGCACAGCAAGAGTCGCGACCAAAGCATCGTGCGACATAGCGGCAGGGCAGGAGCAGGGGGTCGACGAGCGGCAGCAACCGCGCGACGCCAACGGATGCGGTAAGAGAGGCAACCTCAATAGGTTGTACGGAGAGAAGAACAAAACTAAAGAAGTACCTGAGATTTGCCATGGAGATCGCCGTTGCCTCCGTCGCCCTCTTTGCTCGTCGCGTTTTGTTTTGTCGCACGAAAGAAACAAAACAAAACCTAACCCCTTTAAACCCCTTTAACTATATTAATGCAGATAAATAACATAGATATATAATGTAAATTTAATGTAAATTTAATATTTCTATCAAACCTTAAAATAAACTTAACACCTTTAATGTAAATTTAATAACGTAATGTAATTTAACGTAGACAAAACAAATCTAACCTCTTTAATGTAAATTTAATGTTAAAATAAAAAATTTAAAACCTTTAACTATATCAACGTAGATATTTAATAAACTTGTTGATGTATTTTTCTATGTTAAAAAAATAAATTTGTTGATGTATTTTTTTAATAAACTTAAAAAATTTTATTAAGTTAAATTTGTTGATGTATTTTTCTATGTTATATATATATATATATATATTCGATCCGTGTCGTGACCGTTCCATGAAAAGATATTGGAACTGGAACAGTAGAGTCTGTAACGATTAACGTGATCGTTCCGACGAATCATATTCAAGATAATTTGAGACAAATATTTTTTTACCGTCTTATTTGAATGTCTTATATAATTATATTTTTAACCGTCTTTATTATGTGTCTTATTTAGTTGAATTTGAGACAAAATCTTAAATACTGTTTTAAAATTAATGTCTCCATGTAAACTTTTGAGACGTCTATTATTACTGTCTTAATTACTTAGTATTTGAGACGAATTTTGTGACTGTCCTAAAATATTTGTCTCAAAAGCCTAGTTTTCTAGTAGTATTGGTTATCTATGTTCCCTATTCCGAGGGAGTCATTTAGAAGATCAAAGTCATATGTCATACATTTGTGTGATCTATTGGGACCGAAAATGGAGCTAGAGGGAAGGTGAATAGCTCACCGTGATCTCATGCTCATCGTTGCTTGTTTCTTCAAAGATATGCAGCGGAAAATACAAAGAAACAAACACACAACGCTAACTCTAGGATATACTTGGTATCCACCTCAACAAGAGGTGACTAATCTAAGAATCCACACACTCACACACCCTCCACTATGAAAATACTCTTTTACAGTAACTACCGAAGGTGGAGAAGCCTTACAACACTCTCAATACAAGAAGTAAGGAAAGGAAAAACAAAATATAAGCAAAAGCTTACAAGATATGCACTGAAAACCCTAACCCTAACTTCTTGTTGTAGCCCGCCTCTTGATCTTGGATCACCAGCAAACCTTGCTCCAAGAACCCCTCAATAACTGGCGGTAGAGTGGAGAAGAAACTGTGGAGAGCTGTTGTGTCGCTGGAGAAGAATCGAGAACTCTTGAAGATGAACGCACGCCAACAGCTAAAAATGACGCCAACGGTCGAATCCCAATCGATTGGATTGCTCCCAATCGATTGGAAAGGCTTTGGATCGATCGACCGATCAATCCAGAGTGCCTCTGTGCTCCTGGGAATTGCCTGGATTGATTGCCCAATCGATCCAACACGTCTCGCGTGTTTTCCAATGCTGTCGCGCACATCCCAACCTCTCAATCGATTGCCCGATCGATTGGAGATTTCAATTGATCAACGGATCGATTCAAAAGCTCACTGTTCACTAAAACACTCTCCCAATCGATTGACCAATCGATTGGGAAAGTTTCAATTGATTAACCAATAGATTCAACCCATTTCTGCACAAATTCGATTCACCTAATCGATTGATCAATCGATTGAACCCCCCAATTGATTGGCCAATCAACTGGAAAGTAGAAAACTGGATAGAGCTCGAAATTAGCTTCGTTTCGCATCCGAGATCACCTCATTTCGATATCCGAGCCAAAAGTTATGGTCTTCCGAAGCTCACTACGTCCGAACTGTTAGAGTGTATACTAAAAGTCTAGCTTTTGGTATAAACATTTATCTAGAAATAAGAATCACATTGGTCAAATGACTACATTTATGATAAATGTAGTTGTTCAATTAATTTATATTGTAGATAACATGGTGTGTGGTGTCACACACAGAAGATCATGTTATCAGTACCTTATAAATTATAAACAATAGCTCACGACCAAGATGGAAAGGAATAAACCATTGGAAGGTCGTAGTGTAATTAGGTATTAGTTTATCTTAACTATATAATTACACTAGTACACTTAAAGTGTATTGAGTAGGACCATTTGAGGTCGTTCCTTTTATACTGACTTAATAAAGGAACAAAGACCTCAGTTATTATGGAAGTGTGTGCTCTTAATCCTAATATAATAACAAGCACATATATTTGATATTTATTTCTTTAATTTATCAATGAGTGAGATTTAGTTCGATAAATCAATAAGCCCGATAAGTTGGGAAATGATATCACTTAAAGTGTGTGTTGTTGATTATAGAAGGAAACTGTGTCCTAGTGATCTAGGTTGAGAATGTCCCCAAGAGGAGCTCATAAGGATTGTCATGTTAAACCCTGCAGGTGGACTTAGTCCGACATGACGATGAAGTTGAGTGGTACTACTCTTGGAGCTAGATATTAATTAAGCGAGTTGTCAGTAACTTACTTAATTAGTGGACATTTGTTATCTTAAACACAGGGAGACTAACACACTCATGATAAGAAGGAGCCCAAAATGTAATTTGGGATTGGTGCGGTAGTTCAATAATAGTTCTCTAGTGAAATGAATTATTATTGATAAAATTAAGTTGTGTGTTCGGGACGAGCACGGGATGCTTAATTTTATCGGGAGAGCAAAACCAATTCCTCCTCTCGGTCCCTATCGTAACCTCTTAATTATAGAGTACTATACCCACCTTCTTACCCATCCTATAGGGGCCGGCCAAGCTAGGGCCGGCCATGGGTATGTTCATGGGTGAATTCATGTGGCCGACCCTATTAAATAAAAAGGAATTTTAAATTTTAAAAATTTTCTTATGTGGATAATATAATTTAAAAGAGAGTTTAAAAATTTAAATCCATCCTTTTATAAGATTCTACAAAAGATTAAGAGAAGAGTTAAAATCTCTTTCCTTATTTGTAGATTAAAAGGTTGATTTTAATTTTGGTAAAAACTTTCCTTTTAATTATATTCATGATTTAAAAAAAAGTTTAAAAATTAAAAATTCTCTTTTATTAGTTTCTACAAAAGATTAAGAAAAGATTTAATATCTTTCCTTATTTGTAGATTGAAAGGAGATTTTAATTTTTAGAGATAACTTTTCTTTTTGGAAATTATCCACATGTTTAAAAGAAAGATTTTAATTTATAAAATTTCTTTTTATTAACCAATCATGAAGGGATTAAATTATTGGAGAAATTTTTATAAATTTCCGGAAACAAATTAGGAAGTTTTAATTCTTGTTTTAATTAAAACTTTCCTTGATTTGGGGCTTGAGGTGGCCGGCCATTGTATTTGAAAAATAAAATTATTTTTAATTAAATAATTTTTATTTTCAATGGAAAAAGAATTAAGGAAATTTTTATTAAATTTTCCTTATTTGCCAAGACCAATGATTATAAAAGAGGGGGTAGAGGAGGCTTCAAGGGGAACGACTCTATTCTATTTTTCCTCTCTTTTCTCCTTGGGTGTGGCCGGTCCTTTCTTTCCTCTCCTCTCCTTTGTGTGGCCGAAACCTTCTCATGGTGGAGATAGCTTTGGTGGCCGGATCTAAAAAGGAGAAGAAGGAGAGAAAAGAAGCCTCTTTTCTAGCATCCCTTGGAGCATGGTGGTGGTGGCCGAACCTCTTCATCCTAGGAGAAGTTTTGATGGCCGAAACTTGTAAGGAAGAAGAAGGTGCTTGGTGGTTCTCATCTTGGAAGATCGTTGCCCACACAATGTCCGAGGTTAGAAGAGGAATACGGTAGAAGATCAAGAGATCTTTCTAAAAGGTATAACTAGTAATTTTTCTTTCCGCATCATACTAGTTATTTTTGGAAATAATACTAAATACAAGAGGCATACGATTCTAGTGTTTCGAATTTGTTTTCGATATAGTGTTTCTTTGTTTTTTTTCCTTGTGATTTGATTGTTCTTTTCGGTTGACCTAAAGTTATTTTAGGAAATTAAATATTAGCTTTCTATAAAAGGTTTTGTCTAGTCGGTGGTGGTTGCTCCCATATCCAAGAAGGTCGTGTGCCTCGCCACGTCAGTACTGGGAACCAATTATGGAAATTAATATTTAATGGAATTAATAACTTAAGGTGATTTGGGTCGAATGTGTTAAGTTCCGCAGGAGACCCAAGTCAAAACCTAAAAGAACAAATAGATTAAGTTTTGGATCAAACGTGTTAAGTTCCGCAGGCGATCCAAAATTTAATTTAAAAGAACACATGGTAGCTAGGAAAAGGTTCAGACCTTTGTACAAAATTTTTGTACAGTGGAACCTCTAGGTTTTCCGAGTAGCAACCAACAATTGGTATCAGAGCTAGGGTTTTGCCTCTGTGTATTTGGTATTAGTTTAATTATGCACATGTCATACATAATTTAGGCAGGATAATAGTAGGATGTGCTAACTTTGTGGATGCAGGATCCAACTATTATGGCTTATAGTTTTATGTGTGTGATTGGACCCTTGGACATGTCAAGGGCATTTTATATGTGTGTGCATGATTGTATTATAAAATACAGTAGGAGCTGTATTTAGTTTTATTAGGATTTTATTTTTGATCTAGATACATGTACATTCCTTTTATGGAATATAGGATCAAAATTGTAAAATTCTATTTATGTCGCGGATCGAATCTTGCAAAGCGTAGAACCTTCTGAGGACCAGAGGCGCAGCGGAACAAGGAGCAAGATGGATGCGACAGCTAGACCCGGTGGCGGTGACCAAATATGGCAGCAGCTTGGGATGACAACACACGGAGGACAACCATAGATAAAAGCCATAATAGTTGAAAATTAGATTTTCTATTTATTGCTTTTATATTGTGCTGTGTGTGCATGTTAGTATGCATGACTAGTAGGCTAGCATAGTTAAAATTCCTCGTTTATAAATAACTAAGTGGGAGAGGGATTTTTAAATAAATCCCATGGTCTCCATTACTGGTTTGTAAGTGATGCAAACAAGCTTGCGCGTTGGCTCTGAGTGCCTTCCTCCATAACGGATGAGCTTGTTTGTGGATCACTAAAACAGACTTCCATTTTTGTATGACTATAGGCAGTTAATTAAGAGCGTGTGATCTTCCCCAACGGAAGGGGCATAATCTTATTAATGGACTTAGTGTCAAGTAATGGTATACACTTAGACACATCTAATAGTATCCTCCCCATCGGAGTCACTGCTATTATTTATGTGACCAAAAGACACCAACTATTAATTTTATTTGTCAAAAAGTTAGGTTGACAAGATAATAAAATTAATGGGTTAAAACCCTCCTTTTACAAAGGTTGAATTTGTATACATCCACACTAACGTGGCATGCAAAATTCACGGTGTTTGAGGTGTTGGTGAATTTAAATAATATTGTTTGAGGAATCAATGTTATTTTAAATTCAAAAAGTTTTGACCAAATATTTGATCAAAGACAGATCAACTATTAATTTTATTCGTCATAAAGTAAAGTTGACGAGATAATAAAATTAATGAATAAAATCTCCTCTTCGATTTTGTATACGTTCACACTATCGTGGCATACAAAATTCATGGGGATTTTAAAGGAGTTGATCTTGACCAAATATTTTTGTGATTCTTAGGATTTAAAATGTTTGTCAATCCCTAGTAGTCATACTATAGAAAAGACTTAGTAATCCCAATTGTAATGATTGGAAATAGGACTTGGACATTAAGGTAGACTGTCTTCTTAGAACTAAGAACAATATAGGTGTATTTAATTTATTAGTTGAAACATGTTTAGTGGTGTTATCTACCAGAACCTGGAGTGTAGATACAGATGCCATTAATCATGTCCGCAATTCATTGCAGGGTTCCAGGAAACCTGAAAATTAAAACACCGTCTACATGGTCACTACTGTAAAAATTGTAGCTGTGGCAGTGGGAGATGTTTATCTTTTGATAAGAATAAAACATGGATTTTTGAGTAATTGTCTTTACGCACCAAGTTTAGAAAGAACTAGTTTTCAGTTTCTAAACTATTCAAAGAACTTGATATTCTGCCTCTTTTAAATAACAAAGTTGTTATTAAGAAAAAGAGGGAAGTTATCTGTTCTGGTACGTTGGTTGGCAATTTATAAATCCAATAACCCTCACGATGCAACAAATGGAAATTAGTAACACATCTTCTAACTTTAAGAGAAAGTAACCTTCGAAAATGAACCAATTATATCTTTGGCTTCTAAGGCTAGGTTATATTAACTTGAGTAGGATTCATTGGTAGCTGATGAACTTTTGGGTTCATTAGTAGTGGAAATCTTTCCAACCTACGAGTCTTACTTGGAAGGAAAAATAACCAAGAAGCTTTTAAGTCTAAGGGGTATGGAGTCAAAGATATATTGGAATTGGTTCATTCTGATTTGTGTGATCCTATGAGCATCCAGACAAGAGGTTGTTTCAAATATTTCATCTATTTTATAGACAACTATTTGAGATACGGATATATTTACTTGATGTGCCGCAAGTCTAAGTGCTTTGATTAGTTCAAAGAGTACGAGGCTGATGTGGAGAAACGACAAAGTAAAATATCAAGACACTACGGTAAGATCGTACTGGCAAGTACCTCTTGGGAGAATTTAGGAGTCATTTAACAGAAGAAGGGATTCAATCCCAACTAACTGCACCTGGTACACCCCAACAGAATGGTGTAGGAAAAGGAAGGTATAGGACTCTTATGGAAATAAGTAGATTGATAAGTTATTAAGAATATTATCAAAATCATTTTAAAGATATACTCTGGAAACGGGAGTGAATATAGTACCTTCTAAAGTCAGAACTCTCTACTCATATAGAAATGCTGAATAGGCGTAAGCCTATTTCGAAGCATATTCGGATTCGGGTAGTCCAGCATATATGCAGAAGAGAGACAATGATAAGTTGGACAGGAATTCACTTGTTTGTGAGTTATCCTAGTGAAATGAAAGTAGGTTTATAGTCTTAAAAATCAGAAGGTCATTGTTAGCATCAATGACCGATTTTTAGAAAAGGACTATGTAATAAATCATGTGCCCATAAGAAATTTTATTCTTAAGGAAATAATAAAAGGTATATCTAATCTAGTACCAACTGTACAAGATGAGATACCACAAGGAAACTGCAACACGTATCACAAATGATACACAATTGCAGAAAGTGTCTTGTCGTAGTGGGAGGGTTGTTAGGCAACCTAAAAAGATTCATGTTTTGGGAGAGTTTTTGGACTCGATCCCTGGAGGACATGAACCTGATCTCCGGACATATGACGAAACACTCCAAGATAAAGATGCAATATCTTGGCAAAGAGTAATGAATAACAGAATTAGAATATATGTATTCTAATAAAATCTGGAAGCTTATAGAACTACCAAATGGTATAAAAGCCTTTGGGTGTAAAAAGGTCTATATTAGGAAAAGAGGGATAGACAGGAAGGTAGAAACTTTCAAAGCAAGGCTAGATGAAAAAGGAAATTTTTTCACTGGTAGCCATGCTTAAGTCTATCCGGATTCTTTTATCTATTTGGCAAGTGGATGTCAAGACAGCATTTCTTAATGGAAGTCTTGAAGAAAACATCCATATAAAGTAACCAGAAGGGTTCATTGCAAAGGGCTAAGAGCATCTTGTGTGCAAGCTCAATCAGTCTATGGACTGAGGCAAAGCTTCAAGGTCTTGGAACATCCGATTTATCAAAGTAATCCAGATCTATGGATTTAGTAACCGGATAAGTCTTGTGTATACAAAAGATGTGATGGAAACGTGGTGGTATTTCTTGTACTATACTTAGATAACATTTTTGGTAGTTGGAAACAATATCAAAATGTTGTCAGAAGTAAGGGTATGGTTGTCCAAACAATTCGATATAAAGGACTTGGGAGAATGTATATATTCTTGAGATCAAAGTAATAAGGGATCGCAAGAAAAGAATATTTTACTTATCCCAAGCTTCATACATCGAAAAAATCCTTGCTCGTTTTAAGCATACAAAACTCCAAGAAAGGTTTCTTACCTTTTCAGGATGGAGTAACTTTATCTAAAGATATGTCTCTGTAGACATCAAAGGAGATAAAGAAAATAAAGGCAGTTCTTTATGCTACGGCTGTTGGAAGTCTAATGTATGTTATGCACGAGATCAGAAATCTGTTTTGCCAAGGACATAGTTAGCAGATATCAAAGTAACCCTGGACAAGGACAGTGGACTGCAGTAAAGCATATATTGTAGTACCTTAGAGGCACTAGAGATTATATGCTAGCTTACAAGGCAGTTAATTTAGTCCTTGTGGGTTGCATGGATTTTGACTTCCAATCAGATAGGGACAATAATAAGTCAACCTCGGGGTTTTGTGTTTACTTTAGAGAGGCAAAGTCATAACTATGGAAGAGTGATAAGCATAGGTGTTTTTCTGGACTCCACCATAAAAGTTTAGTATATGACAAGCCTCTGAGGTAGCCATAAAAGCTGAATGACTCAATAACCTCAAGATAGACTTAGATATGATTTCTGGTTTGTCCAAAAATTATTACAATTTATTGTAATAATGTTGGTGCAGTAGCAAACTCGAAGAAACCATGAGTCTATAAGGCAAGTAAACACAATAGAGCGCAAGTACCACCCAATATGAGGAATCGTATAAACGAGGAGAAGTTGTTGCCGCCTAGATTGCATCAGGTGATGACCTATAGATCCTTTCACTAAGGTCCTTAAGGCAAGAGCTTTTGATGGGCATGTTGAAGGGATGAGAATCAGATGTATGACAGCAGATATGGCAGCTTAGTCTTTTAGTATAAGTGGGAGATTGTTAGAGTGTATACTAAAAGCCTAGCTTTTGGTATAAACATTTATCTAGAAATAAGAATCACATTGGTCAAATAACTACATTTATGATAAATGTAGTTGTTCAATTAATTTATATTGTAGATAACATGGTGTGTGGTGTCACACACAGAAGATCATGTTATCAGTACCTTATAAATTATAAACAGTAGCTCACGACCAAGATGAAAAGGAACAAACCATTGGAAGGTCGTAGTGTAATTAGGTATTAGTTTATCTTAACTATATAATTACACTAGTACACTTAAAGTGTATTGAGTAGGACCATTTGAGGTCGTTCCTTTTATACTTACTTAATAAAGGAACAAAGACCTCAGTTATTATGGAAGCGTGCGCTCTTAATCCTAATATAATAACAAGCACATATATTTGATATTTATTTCTTTAATTTATCAATGGGTGAGATTTAGTTCGATAAATCAATAAGTCCGATAAGTTGGGAAATGATATCACTTATAATGTGTGTTGTTGATTATAGAAGAAAACTGTGTCCTAGTGATCTAGGTTGAGAATGTCCCCAAGAGGAGCTCATAAGGATTGTCATGTTAAACCCTGCAGGTGGACTTAGTCCGATATGACGATGAAGTTGAGTGGTACTACTCTTGGAGCTAGATATTAATTAAGCGAGTTGTCAGTAACTTACTTAATTAGTAGATATTTGTTATCTTAAACACAGGGAGACTAACACACTCATGATAAGAAGGAGCCCAAAATGTAATTTGGGATTGGTGCGGTAGTTCAATAATAGTTCTCTAGTGGAATGAATTATTATTGATAAAATTAAGTTGTGTGTTCGGGGCGAGCACGAGATGCTTAATTTTATCGGGAGACCAAAACCAATTCCTCCTCTCAGTCCCTATCGTAGCCTTTTAATTATAGAGTACTATACCCACCTATACCCACCTTCTTACCCATCCTATAGGGGCCGGCCAAACTAGCTTGGAGACCAAGCTAGGGCCGGCCATGGGTATGTTCATGGGTGAATTCATGTGGCCGACCCTATTAAATAAAAAGAAATTTTAAATTTTAAAATTTTTCTTATGTGGATAATATAATTTAAAAGAGAGTTTAAAATTTAAATCCTTCCTTTTATAAGATTCTACAAAAGATTAAGAGAAGAGTTAAAATTTCTTTCCTTATTTGTAGATTAAAAGGTTGATTTTAATTTTGGTAAAAACTTTCCTTTTAATTATATTCATGATTTAAAAAAAAGTTTAAAAATTAAAAATTCTCTTTTATTAGTTTCTACAAAAGATTAAGAAAAGATTTAATATCTTTCCTTATTTGTAGATTGAAAGGAGATTTTAATTTTTAGAGATAACTTTTCTTTTTGGAAATTATCCACATGTTTAAAAGAAAGATTTTAATTTATAAAATTTCTTTTTATTAACCAATCATGAAGGGATTAAATTATTGGAGAAATTTTTATAAATTTCCGGAAACAAATTAAGAAGTTTTAATTATTGTTTTAACTAAAACTTTCCTTGATTTGGGGCTTGAGGTGGCCGACCATTGTATTTGAAAAATAAAATTATTTTTAATTAAATAATTTTTCTTTTCAATGGAAAAAGAATTAAGGAAATTTTTATTAAATTTTCCTTTTTTGCCAAGACCAAGGATTATAAAAGAGGGGGTAGAGGAGGCTTCAAGGGGAACGACTCTATTCTATTTTTCCTCTCTTTTCTCCTTAGGTGTGGCCGGCCCTTTCTTTCCTCTCCTCTCCTTTGTGTGGCCGAAACCTTCTCATGGTGGAGATAGCTTCGGTGGCCGGATCTAAAAAGGAGAAGAAGGAGAGAAAAGAAGCCTCTTTTCAAGCATCCCTTGGAGCATGGTGGTGGTGGCCGAACCTCTTCATCCTAGGAGAAGTTTTGATGGCCGAAACTTGTAAGGAAGAAGAAGGTGCTTGGTGGTTCTCATCTCGGAAGATCGTTGCCCACACAACGTCCGAGGTTAGAAGAGGAATACGGTAGAAGATCAAGAGATCTTTCTAAAAGGTATAACTAGTAATTTTTCTTTCCGCATCATACTAGTTATTTTTTGAAATAATACTAAATACAAGAGGCATACGATTCTAGTGTTTCAAATTTGTTTTCGATATAGTGTTTCTTTATTTTTTTTCCTTGTGATTTGATTGTTCTTTTCGGTTGACCTAAAGTTATTTTAGGAAATTAAATATTAGCTTTTTATAAAAGGTTTTGTCTAGTCGGTGGTGGTTGCTCCCATATCCAAGAAGGCCGTGTGCCTCGCCACGTCAGTACTGGGAACCAATTATGGAAATTAATATTTAATGGAATTAATAACTTAAGGTGATTTGGGTCGAACGTGTTAAGTTTCGCAGGAGACCCAAGTCAAAACCTAAAAGAACAAATAGATTAAGTTTTGGATCAAACGTGTTAAGTTCCGCAGGCGATCCAAAATTTAATTTAAAAGAACACATGGTAGCTAGGAAAAGGTTCAGACCTTTGTACAAAATTTTTGTACAGTGGAACCTCTAGGTTTTCTGAGTAGCAACCAACATGAACTTCCTAGTTTCATACCAACTCCCTATTGGACTTACGACCGCTAAGAGTTCGATCAACTTTTGACCCATCTAGACTTTCTCCTTGTGCCAAGTGTTCGGTCAACCTTGACCCACTTGGACTTATCATCTCGTGCCAAGTGTCCGGTCCTCCATGACCCACTTGGACTTCCTTTTACCAGATGTCCGGTCACCCTTGACTCATCTGTATTTCCTCGTACCTGGCTTCACTCACCAGGTCTTTTCATTGCCCGACTTCACTCACCGAGACTTTCCAGTCTGCCTAACCTCCGAGTTAGGACTTTCACCTGGCTTTACTCATCAAGATTTTCCAGTCTGCCTAACCTCCCAGTTAGGACTTTCACCTGGCTTCACTCACCAGGATTTTCCAACTGCCTAGCTTCACTCACTAGGTCTTTTACCTGACTTCACTCACCAGGATTTTCTTTTGCCTAGCTTCACTCATTAGGAATTTCCTTCATAATCCCCCCACATGAACAATCGCACATGCAATCTCCATGTGTTGTCTACATATATTGTCAAACATCAAAACCCAAACATCAAGACTCAAGCTTGAACCAATTCAAGCTCAGTCAACCAGGTCAACCTTGACCTAGGGAATATTGCACCAACATGATCTTCAAAACACCCCCCTATATCATGGACCACTATTTGTCTTACCTGACAAGACAGTGGGTATGGATTTCGTGACCTTCATACGTGAAATGAAACTCTACTTAGCAAGACACATTGGGAGATTCAAACCAATGCGAATTCGCTATGAGTAAGATGGGTGTACCATCATTATCTCAAGGGGATTGATTTTTGGCAATGGGAAGTTAAAGACTCGGATTCTCCTCTTATTAAACGACTTATGGGCATTCGGAAAAAAATTCAAGGGGCTATAAATGGAAGTGGGGAGGCGAATATGTTGATGGGTGAGTAGTTTGCGGCAGGAAAAATGGGACTGCAAATGCATATGGTTTCTTCATACCGAGAGGTTCTGAGGTGACATGGGCATCATTGGTTTGAAGGCCAGAGATTATTCCAAAGCATCTATTCATTCTATGGTTACTTACACATGGGAGGCTACAAACAACGGATAGAATGTCATATGTGGAGAACTATTAGAGTGTATACTAAAAGCCTAGCTTTTTGTAAACATTTATTTTGAGTGGTACTACTCTTGGAAGATATTAATTAAGTGAGTTGTCAGTAACTCATTTAATTAGTGGGCATTAGATATCTTAAACACAGGGAGATTAACATACTCATGATAAGAAGGTGCCCATATAGTAATATGGGATTGGTGCGGTAGTTCAATAATAACTCTTTAGTGAAATGAAATATTATTGATGAACTCGAGTTGAGTGTTCGGGGCGAACACGGGAAGCTTAAGTTCATCGGGAGACCAAAACCAATTCCTCCTCTCGGTCCCTGTCGTAGCCTCTTATTTATAAAGTCTTATACCCACTCATACTCACCTTTTTACCCACCTTAAGGTAGCCGACCAAGCTTAGCTTGGAGCCCAAGCTAGGGTCGGCCAAACTAAGGTTGGATGGGTCAAGTAGGTGGTCGACCCTAGCTTGAACCCAAGCTTAGGTGGCCGACCACAATAAAATTAAAAAGATTTTAAGTTTTAAAATCTTTCCTCATGTGGAAGCCATGGTTTTAAAAGAGAGTTTAAAATTTAAATCTTTTCTTTTATAGCTTTCTACAAAAGAGTAAGAGAAAGGTTTGATATCTTTCCTTATTTGTAGTTAAAAGGAAGATTTTAATTTTTGATAAAACTTTTCTTTTTTATAACCATCCTCATGATTTTAAAAGAGAGTTTTAAAATTAAATATTTTGTTTTATAGCTTTCTACAAAAAATTAAGAGAAAGATTTGATATCTTTCCTTATTTGTAGTTAAAAGGAAGATTTTAATTTTAGAGAAAACTTTCTTTTTTATAAATCATCCACATGTTTTAATAGAGAGATTTTAATTTATAAAAGTTTCCTTTTATAACCAACCATAAAGGAAATTTTTAAAAGAGAAATTTTTATTTTAAAATTTCCAAAAACAAATTAGGAAGTTTTAATTTTTGTTTAAAACTTTCCTTGTTTGAAGGACAATGAAGTGGCCGACTATTAAGGGTTGAAAAGGAAATTTTTAATTAAATTTTCCTTCTTAAATATTGGCAAGGAATATAAGGAAATTTTATTTATTAAACTTTCCTTATTTTCCAAGACCAAGGAATATAAGAGTATCTA
Source organism: Zingiber officinale (assembly GCF_018446385.1). Taxonomy (NCBI): domain Eukaryota; kingdom Viridiplantae; phylum Streptophyta; class Magnoliopsida; order Zingiberales; family Zingiberaceae; genus Zingiber; species Zingiber officinale. The sequence goes on from NC_055987.1 coordinate 117,845,953, forward strand.
CATCAGATATCCTATTTAAATATTTTACCTTAAATTTTAGATAAGGTAGCTAAAAAATATTTATATCAGCTACCCTATCCATTCCCTAAATTATGCATTTATGAACAGTACTTCTCTAAATTTAGGGAATGGATTTCATTCCCTAAACATTATAGAGGAGAGAGAAGAAATAGGGCAGTTGATATATGATGTATTGAAAAATGGATATCCAAATTTAATAAAGTAACTTTTTTACCCTAAATTATATATTTTGGATAGGGAAACTGGTGTGGATGCTCTAAAAGAGAGGGTAGAGGTGCCTCACCTAATAACAATATATCATCTAGTATTCCTTTCTTCTCTTCCTTGTGGTGGTCGGCCCTCATCCTCATCCTCTCCTCCTTTTCTTCTTCTTTGGCTGGCGGCATCAACTCTCTAGGAGACTCTTGGTGGATTTTGCTGGGAGAAGAAGTGGAGAAAGGAGGATTTGTATCTTTGCATCCCTTGGAGCTTGGTTAGTGGCCGAATTTCTTCATCTCTAGGAGATTCTTGGTGGCCGAAACTTGCAAGAAGAAGAAGGAAGCTTGGGAGGATTCTCGTCTCGGTAGATCGTCGCCCACACGACATCCAAGATAAGAAGAGGAATACGACAGAAGATCGTGAGGTCTATAAGCTATAAAATGTATAACTAGTTATTAGTTTCCGCATCATAACTAGTTCATCATTTTATTTAGATCTTGAAATATCAAATACAAGAGGCTAATGAATCTAGGTAATCGAATTTATGTTTTCGATTTTGTGTTTCTTTTGTTTTTCGAACTTGTAATTCGATTATTCTTTTTGGTTAAACCTAGGGTTACTATAAGAAAATTAAATATTAAATTTCGTTGAAAGACTTTGTCTAGGAAGTGGTAGATGCTCTCATACCCAAGAAGGTCTAATGTCTCGCCATGTTTAACCTGGAAGCCTATCTCTGAAATTAATATTTAATTGAATTTGTAATATGGGTGGATTTGGATCAATAATGTTAAGTATCGTTTGCGATCCAAGTGTAAACCACTAAGAACAGATAAGTTGAATTTGGAATCAATAATGTTAAGTTCTGTTTGCGATTCCAAATTTAATTTTTAAATAACACGATAGGTTGTTATGAAAAGTTCAGGACTTGTACAAAATTTTTGTACAGGGGAACCGATGCGATATTCCGAGTAGCAACCAACAAGAACAAGACTTGTATGCTTTGCAAAAATCAAAATGAATTGAGTGTCCACTTATTCTTTGAGTACCCTATTACATGTGCTCTTTGGAACAAGATGAGGACATGGTTAGAGATAAGTTACGAAGTTACCTCAATGGAGGAGCTATTTAACATTCTTGGCAAGTCATCGAATGAAGGGCCAATATCTTGAAGTTTCTAATATGATCTTTATTCCATGGGAAGCTCACAAAAGGTTTCTAATGTTGATAAGATGTTGCGTAAGATTTAAATCCATATTTATCGTTTTGTGGATCGAAGTGGTCTGCCTCAATTTGGGGTGGTCTTCTGGTGGCTCGAGCAGATTACGCGGCCTGTGCAGGTAGTGCGGCATATGGAACAGATTGCCGTGTAATTTGAAGTTGGTGGTCAATGAGTGGATTGAATCGACCTTGTTGTGTTGCTATGTAATTTAACGGTGGTGTCCCATGAATTGCTTGAGTAAATTTGATTTTAGTGGTGCATGCGTGGCTTAAGCTGATTGGTTGGAGATTGTGTTGCATGTCATTGCATTCATTGTCATTTGGTTTCCCTTGTCTTTTAGTTTTGTACGTGAGTCAAGGAAAGTCATGGACTTGTAGTTGATTGACATGTCATGTCTAGAGGGTTTGAGCTTATGTTTTACCTTATGATGTGTGCTTTTGATTGTATGTTCGAGGTTGTAAAAATTTGAATATTTTATAATTTATTTATTTATTTCCGTGAAAGCGGGTAGAGCGATGAGGATGTGCTTATGAGAGCATATAAAATATGGCAAGATGAATGTGTTTGGCGAGTTCTCAAAGATTGTGAAAAATATGCTCCACATAGAGTTGGTCATCATGCTAACAAACAATTTAAGAACTCAAAATCAAGAGGGTACATATCCTCATCCAATCAAGATACTCCTATCAATGCAGATATTTGTGAATTTCATACTAGTCCAATAAGGCAATGAAAAGGAATGATAAATTCAAAACTAAAGACATTAATGACATGAAATTTGATAATAACCGGTAAAAAAATGAAAGAATTACAAAGAACACGAATTGAGATATAAAAACACGGATGACAATAAAGGAGTATGAAATCTTTATGAATGATACTAGTAGAATGATAGAAGATCAACTTAAGTTACATTCTAAATTTTGTGAAAATATTAAAAAGAAATATGGTATGCAGTAGATGTTTTTAAGATTATCTTTATAAAATTTATAAATTTTTATTTCATCCATGTAATTCATTTTTATCTGTATTAATGTTATTTGTATTGAAATGAGTTTCCTAAAACTAGGAAAAATAATTGACCATTATAACCAAAGAGTCGGTTTAAAAATAGGAGATAACAAACTAGAAATGTATAAAATTGACCGTCATAAAAGTAGTTATTATAAAATTAACCAATTTAAAAATAGTCATTACAAATTAGTTATTATAAAAATAACCCTTACAAACTAGCAGTTATAAAACTAGCCATTACAAATGCCTCTATATATTCATGTATAGAAGCTAGAATCCTTCATTCTACTAACATTGTCTTCTCAAACCACATTGATATTATTCATTTATTTCAAATGTCTCATGATCCCAATCACTCTAGGAGTTCTATTATCTGCGATCAATAGAGAAATTTTTTAATGGATTTAAATGATGACTTGGATCAAACGACGCTGATGCTACTAGAGTATGAAGAAATGAAAGTTTTAGCAACTCAAAGTTCTTTCGGCAGAACTCATAGAAGGTATTTAAGAGTGCAATCAATAAAAGATTATTTTTTTATAAATTATTTGTAATAATTTATTATTTAATGTTGTATTTCTTATTTTTAAATTTGTAAATTTTTTAATAATTTTTTTAACAAATTAGGTGATATAAGAGTGACCAATTAACAAATAATTAAGATTTTTTTAAAAGATATATGAATTGTTGAGTGTGGGGTCCATAAAAAAATTATAGAGATTTTTTTTTACAGTAGAGAGAAGAGTGAGATTTTTTATTTTGATATGGTAATGATGTGACACCTCAAAAATAAAAAAAAATTTACTTTTGAGTTTTTTATTGGAGATGCCCTAAGGGCTCGTAGGGTGACAAGTGTATATATATATATATATATATATATATATACCAGAGTGTACAAGGTAAGGGTGCATAGGATCACATTTCTCTCTCTCCATATATATGTATATTATTTTTTTTTTACAAAACTCAAAAAGACGTCTTTTAGTTTTTTTAATCACATGTCTCAGATTGATTTTTTTTATCAAAGGGTGTCAAATTGATTTTTATATATACCCGGCACTCGGACTTGTGAGGTCACCCAAGAGTGTACAGGGTAAGGGTGCATAGGATCACATTTATCTCTCTCTCCATTTATGTATATTATTTTTTTTACAAAACTCAAAAGGACGTCTTTTAGTTTTTTGAATCACATGTCCCAAATTGTTTTTTTTAATCAATGGGCATCAAATTGATTTTCAATTATAATGTATAATTATTCAACTATATTATTCTCATTATTATTTCCTACTTATATTTCCTACTTAAATCCTAAATTAGGGGTGTGTTATAGTAACTACGGATTCGTAAATGTTACATAGTATAATAGTTATGAAATTGCTATAACAATAACAATTATGATTTCGTAGCTGTTACAACTAAACTTTTACACAGTTGTAACAACTATGGTTTCGTAACTGATACAACAAATATAACGTAAATGTTAACTAAGTTTTAAGAGATAATAATTTTTGGCTTAGATTAAACTACGAAAAACACAATATATAAATTGAAGTTCGTTTAGAGATCTATATTTGTCGTCTAGTGTAACTCATAATGACCTTGTCTTAGGCTTACAAATATTGTTAAAGTATTTTTTTAAAGGCTTCGAAAAATTTTAGTCCTCTATATTAAGATTATTTTAGCTATGAAATAGTAGTTGTGCAATTATAAGCTACAACTATTGACACTGTGATTTATTATCTTTTCATGTCGGGCGTGGCGGGACATTATAATTTTCTAACCAACAGATACAAGATGGTCTATTTGCAAATGTTTTTTTCGCCAATTAAAGTTCATTGAAGATATTTAGTTAAAGAGGGATACAAAAAGTTTTCTCTGTTCTATTGTGAAGTATCATTTTTACATATTCATTACTGAAAAAGCAATGAAAAAGCTTGTTCAGTATAGAAATAGATTAATCAATTTAATAAATATATATACTTGCTTGATTGTATTTTGTCAAAAGTATTTGTTTTAGGCTTACAAATATTGTTTAAAGTATTTTTAAAGGCTCCCAAGAATTTTAATCCTCTTTACTAAGATTATTTTAGTTATGAAATCATAGTTGTGCAACTATAAGCTACAACTATTATAGTTGTAGCAACTATGAAACTGTAGCTGTAGCAACTACGAAACTGTAGTTGTTACAATTGTTATAGTTATAGCAACTACAATTTCATAATTGTTATAATTATAATATATAGTTATAGCAGGTACGATTTCGTAGTTGTTATAATGTGCATGATCAGTTCAAGATATGACGGGAAATATAAGCGGTATAATAATGAGAATAATACTAAAGGATATTTATATTATTTTATATGGAGGTGGACATTTTTTTGATTAAAAAAATAAAGTAAGGCGTCTTTGACGATTTAGAAAAATAGAGATATTTTTTAAAAATTTTATCTAATTTTTTTGCACCCATAAAAAAAATTATGTGGTCTATCCTTAATCCTATAAAGATATTTTATATAATCGATATAGGATTACCTCCTCTTAACAGAAATGTCAAGGCAACTGGGGTTCTCTAGGAACATCTTGTCCAAGAACTTCCTATCATGCTCCCTTGCGCTCTTTTGAAACATCCTCGTCTGAGAACATATCATCACATGGCCTTACAATCTTCGCGAACATCCTCATCCAAAAACTTCTATGTCACACTCCTTCCTCCTTACTAACTAGATACCTAGTTAGCTAGTCTCGTCCTCTTGGGATGGTACAGTGGTTAAGACATATGATGTTACCACATTAGGTTATGGGGTGGAAACTCGGCACGTCCGAGCATGTCTTCTCCCATATCTTAGTCATTACACTAATCACTAGTAGTCACCCGTGATTTACCTCCTATGTGTTGACCTAGGGGTGAGTTGACAGGAATGCTAGGGGTGAGTGAATCACCTTTTATCACATTAGATACCTAGTTAGTCTCACTCAACCACTTTAGTAGTAAATGCCACCTTAATAAAATGATGATTATGATAGCGTGGGCGGTCAATGGAAGGACGACTTTTGATGAAAGTAGCATGGGTTGTGGTAAAGCATGAGTTGTAACAAAAGGATTATATTACAAGATAAAACAAGAGAATATAGGGAAGGAAGTATAGTTTTTTTTCCAGAGCATTCATATCAACGTTCCTAAATATAAAATTTGCCTTAAATTTTATATCTACGTAAAAAAAATTATATCATGTCTTATCCATTCACACACTGGCGGAGGCAGGGGGCGCGAGGGGGTGCGGAAGCACCCATTGCTTTTGGAGGAAAAAAATAAAAAATTAATTATGATTAAAAAATAAAGGACATAATTTTAATTTTTTAAAAATGATTGGACTTTTTCACAAAATGTTATTAAAAACACCTTTTCTCTCCTTTCTCCGTTTCGATTCTTTTTCCTTGCTGCCGCAACTTTCTTTTTCTTTTCAGCCACCGAACCTTTTTTTCCCTAAGTTAATCCTTCTTCTTTAAACCAAAAACCTTAATCGCACTAAGAGATTTCATTATTTCTCCCTGGTCTCCTCAAACTGTTGCCCTCATCTTTGTCGCCTCTTCACTTCATCGACGCCTCACGCCAGTGACGCCACTACTGTTCACGGTTCACCTATTTTGTCGACGCCGCTGCCAACCTGCCACTATCGACGCCGCTACCACTGTGCTCCGCCGGTGATTCTCCACAACAAGCAAAATCTCTTCAATTTTAGGTAAACCTTGTTCCTTATTTCATCTAATTTCTAATTTCATAATTTATACTTGGTAGTACATTAATTTATTATGTTGATTGCATAAATTAATAATTTTGAGAAATTGACATAGGTTATGAAGAAATTTTTAAAACAAAGTATTGAGTCTTCTAAGAATTCTATGGAAAAAAATAGTAAGAAAAAATATTCTCGTGTTGAATTCAACCCGGATGATGTTGTTAGTAACCTAGGGCTACGTAAACCAATAAATGAATTTGATGTTTCTATTAGAGATCAGATTCGAAGAGAATATTTGATTAGAGGACCTTGTCAACCATTTATTCATAGTTATCCCCAAAGACAATTCGGTAAAGAGCATAGAAGTTTCCAAGTTGCTTGGTTTAAAAAATTTTCATGGTTAGAGTACAACATATCAAAAGATGTAACTTTTTGTTTTTGGTGTTATCTCTTTAAAAATTCTCATAGAGGATGTCGAGTTGGAGATGAGGCATTTACTAATTCAGGGATAACTAGTTGGAGAAAAGCAATGGAAGTATTTAATACGCATGTTGGTGGTGTAGCTAGTGCTCATAATGATGCAAGAACACAATTTGAGGCTTTTCAAAATCAACGACAAAGTGTGTCACATTTGCTACAAGCACAAGGGCATGGAATGGAGGTTGCATATCACACTCGATTAACGGCAACTTTAGATGTTACACGCTTTCTTTTGAAACAAGGTTTGTCTTTCCGTGGACATGATGAGTCATTGAATTCCTCAAATAAAGGTAACTTTCTTGAATTGATTGAGTGGTATACCCAAAGAAATGATGAGGTTGCCAAGACCATGAATGAAAATGCCCCTGGAAACAATCAAATGAAGTCTCCAACAGTTCAAAAGGATTTAACACGGGCTTGTGCTGCTGAAGTCACAAATGTCATTCTTAATGATATAAAAGACAATATATTTTCTCTTATGGTTGATGAGTGTCGAGATATTTCAGTCAAATTAAGAACAAATGGGAGTTGTTTTAAGATACGTGAACAAACATGGATGTGTTATTGAAAGATTTCTTGCTATTGTACATGTGTCTGATACTTCTGCTATTTCTTTGAAGAATGATATTGATGAATTGTTTGCAAAACATAAGTTGTCATTATCAAGATTGAGAGGTCAAGGATATGATGGAGCTTCAAATATGCGAGGTGAGTATAATGGATTGAAGGCTCTTATATTGAAGGAAAATTCATCTGCAAGGTATGTCCATTGTTTTGCTCACCAACTTCAACTAGTTGTTGTTGCAGTTGCTAAAAGCAATCAAATTGTGAGTGATTTCTTCCAATATGTTACTATGATTGTGAATATTACTGGTGCTTCATGCAAAAGAAAAGATAAGTTTAGACAACTTGAACATGATAGACTTGTAGAATGTTTGGAGAAAGGAGATATTGTTAGTGGCAAAGGAAAAAAAATCAGGAAATCAGTTTAAAACGACCAGGGGATACTCGTTGGGGTTCACATTACATGACTATTATCCGTTTGATGTCTACGTGGACTTCTGTTTTACAAGTGCTTGAAAATGTGCATGATGATGGTACTAATGATAATAATAGTGGTATCGCCACCAGTTTGATTGATAAGATGGAGAGTTATGAATTTGTGTTTGTGATGCATTTGATGAAATCTTTATTGGAAATCACAAATAAATTGTCACTTGCCTTACAACAAAAGGATCAAAACATTGTACTGGCTGTCAGTTTGATCAAGACAATGAAAGTTCGATTACAAAAATTGAGAGACGAAGGATGGGAGAATTTTTTGGACGTCGTCAACAAATTTTGTAGTAACCATATGATCCCAGTACCGAATATGGAAGAAAACATGAGAACTCGTGGTTGCAGCAGACGTAATGGACAAATGATTACTAATTTTCATCACTATCGTGTTGAAATTTTTTGTCAGGTATTATTTTTAAATATTTTATTGAATTTTAATTTTCTAATAATCTTTTTATTCATTTTTTTATTGTTACAATATTAGGTTCTTGATATGATGGTTCAAGAGATGAGTAATCGGTTTTCAGAATCAAGTACGGAGGTACTTACTTGCATTGCTTGCTTAGATCCAAAGGACTCTTTTTCTCAATTTGATATTGGTAAACTACTTCACCTTGCTGAACTTTATCTAGAGGACTTTTCATTGACTGATCGTGTAATACTTGAGGACCAACTTGAGACTTACATTCAAAATGTACGAGGTGAATTTTCTATGATTGAAGATTTAGGAAGTCTTGCTAAAAAGATGGTTGAAACGGGCAAGAATATAATTTTTTCCATTGGTATATCGTTTGATCAAGTTAGCATTAGTTTTACCAGTTACAACTGCTTCTGTTGAAAGAGTTTTTTCTGCGATGAAAATTATCAAGATTGATTTGCGTAATAGGATGTGAGATGAGTGGATGAATGACAGTTTGATAGTATACATCGAGAAGGATATTTTTGCTACAATTGAAAATGAACAAATTTTACAATATTTTCAACAGATGAACACTCGTAGGATCCAGTTGCCTCCTCTTGTTTGTATGTCTAGATCTGATGCTGGTGGTTCAAGTATTAAAAAATAATTCCTTTATTGGTATGCCCATATTTTTATGTCTGTATCATTATCATTATCAATTTAGTACTCTTTTAATATTTTTTTTTGATAGCGAGAAATTTTTTTAAGTCTCTTCTTTGAGCACCCTTCTAAATTTTTGTCTGGATCCGCTACTGTCCATTCCCTAAATTTAAATTTAATAAATAGTACTTCTCTAAATTTATAAAATAAATTCATTTTCTAAATATTAAAATATTATTTAATTTAGGAGAGATAACAAAAAAAATAAAAGAAATGGATTGGCTAATGAAAGAGTAAATATTATACAAGAGAGAGGAATATAATAAAAAAATGAAAGAATATGAAGAAAATAGTAGAAAAATAAATAAAGATAATAGAAATTTTTAGTAGTTGATGTAGTCTGTAATGAAAAATGTCTGTCTAAATTTAATAAAGTGAATAATTTATTCTAAAATTTAGAGATATTATAGATAAATTGACGTGAATATTTTAGGTCTTTTGTACTCTCTCTCTATATATATATAGTCCTCATGGACCTAGTTGAATCAGTACTTAGATGGTAAAATTATCACACATGAGTAAGATTTGAATTCCTAATTCCTTTAGAGGATAAATTCCTTTCACTTAGGAAGTCATTTGACACCGTGATTTATTACCTTTTCACGTCGGATCGCGACGGGACAATATGATTTTCTAACCAACAGATACAACATATCTATTTGCAAATGTTTTTTTCGCCAATCAAAGTTCATTGAATATATTTAATTAAGGAGGGATGCAACACAGAGGCCCTGCTATCACATCCATCCTTTCTCCCAATTCCCAGCCTCAATATCTATCTATCTTAATTTGCTTCCATAATCTTCAGCCACGGCTGAGTTACTACACGTGTGACGTGTGACGTGTGACGTGTGACGTATCCATGAATTAATGAATTAAAGTTAGGGGACTTGAATTTAAATTTAATATAATAAATTATATATTATTAAAAAAAATAAAAAATGATATATATTATAAAAACTAGATTTTAAAATATAAAATTTATTTATAATATAATTTGCACCTATAAGTCAAATTTAATTCAATATTGAGTGTCGAGTAATTGACAACGAAAAGTTTTCTCCATTCTATTGTGAAATATCATTTTTACATATTCATTACTAAAATGAAAAAGCTTGCTCGGTATAGAAATAGAAATAGATTAATCAATTTAATAAATATATATATATTTGCTTGGTTGTATTTTGTCAAAAGTATTTCAATAAAAAAATAATTTTCCTATCTACTAGGATGACTTTTCCAAAATGATCTAGTAAAAAACGAGCGCTTGATTTTATTGTGGCCATTGGCTGTTTTAAAATGCGGACAAAGAATAAAAAAAAGGAATAATCAGGATTAAAAGGGAATATTTGAAAAATATTGATGTCTAATTTAAAAAAAAAAATATGCATAATTCATTATAGCATAAAGTGGAATTCGTCGTCATGGGACCATTTGTGAGAAGATAAATTGAAAAATTATAATTGACCGTTGGAAGAATTATTCGTTCTATTTTACTGAAAATCAACCCCTATCTATTATAGTAAATTTTACCCCATAACAATCAACTCAATCTTATCTCTAAGGCAACAATACTTATAATCCACATATTAAAAAACATCACTTTAAAGACATAAAAATCTACTACTCTCTCAATAAAAAATCAATCTCTCTACAACTTTTAAATCTCATTATTAATTATTAGTCTCACCCACACATGATTAATTTAAAAATAAAATTATTTGGTTAATTTAAAAATAAAAAAATAATTTTAAATTTTAGTTAGGCTCTTAAATTAAAAATCTCAAATCATCCGTAATAATTCGAGTTTTTTTATTCAATTTTTTAGTTCCATAAGTTTCCTCAAAGACTTTGCATTAAAGATGCTAGATTTGATGCTCGTGTATCTCTCCTATAACTCCGTTCCTTTACTTTTCGTTCTAAATGGGTCATCCAAACCAACGTGTAGATTTTCAGATTCAAAAGCAAAAAATCCAAGATTTTCTTCTCTTTTCAATCCGTTTACCATCTCATTTTCCTCCCATATGCAAGAGAAGCTGACCAAAGATGGATTTTACTTCTGGATCCGATAACAAAATGACATCTTTCTTCGAAACTACCGAGTGATTCCTTGTTTTGCCTTTCTCCGATCCAGAGATGGGTTTTATCTACCTAGAAGCTACCCTCATGAGCATCGATCAGGTAGGAGGTCCCACCGGTTGCCGTTGAAGATCAACTCACTTACCTCCATCTAGACCAGAGCAAGCTTCCTTTTACCTACTATTTTTAAAATGGATCTGCCATCTCAGCAGCCCCTTTAGAGTTATTCCTATAGATATAGAGGGAGATAAATTTAGGTACGTAAACAATAGGCGCATGATGGGATGGATTATAAGTCATGAGTTCTTGCGAGATTTGACTCTAGACTATTATGTTAGTACATGCACTTATGTACTAAGACACTCTTTATATATTTTATGGATAATTATTTTATAAAGACAAGTATTTATCGTTCATTATTTATTTTTATATACATATATGATTAATGATAAAGTCTCACAAATTAATGAGTATATTAATCTAAAAATAGTCTTTAATCAGATAGATATCTAGCGGGGACATGAATATCTAGATAACGCTGAGTATGATTAGGTTGAAATAGATCGAGGATGAATATCTAAGTTGTACTTGGGGATACCTTGAGCTTAGAGGTACACTGGGCACGACCTGCTTAAGAGGTGACCACGTATTAAGCATCATTTATCATTCTTCTTATGAATGAGTGTAACTGATCTTTTGACTTGAGATATCCATTTATTCTATGGGTGGAGTTATATATTTTGACGTCGTTGAAAGCATTCTTTAATCAGATTGTGATTAATACGGTAGGTGAGTGTATGATAAAGCGTACAGAGAATAGTATTCAGTCAATAGAGGATTCATCGCTTTCTTGGATTAGGAGTTAACATCTTATCCGCTTGATAGAGACATTAGTGACTCAAAATCCATAACCATGGGAGAAATATTTGATCATTTAAGAAGAGTCTATTATATTTTATAAATCAAGTAAAATAATTAATTTGGTAATAATACATAATGTACCAAATTAAGTAGGATGTAGGCTTAGATGAAGAAAATGAATTACATATTAATCGGTTCATGGTGATTTATAGTTTATTATTAATATTAATTTAATCACGTTAAGTAGCTAAAAATTGCTGTTAGACGGTTACCTTAGGTTTTATACAGTCTTCGTGTATAAAACCTAGAGAGTCGCACACATAGCACGTAGACATGAATATTATCTATTAATTGATGATTTTAGTGGATACTAAAATTAATCAATTGATTATTTCAGAATAAGAATTAATTAGATTATTAATTAATTAATTCTGAAATATTGGAAGCTAATACGAGTTAAGATTAAATATGATTTTATTTGATTCAAAGAAGAGGGGATAGAGAATTTGGATAGACACAATCATGATAATCCTTAGAAATTTGAAAAGTTATAACTCTTGATCTTCCTAATTAATGAAGGTCATAAATGAAGAATTTATGGAGGTTATAACTCTTCATATTCCTATTTAATGAATGCCATAAATGAAAAATTTATGAAAGTCATAACTCTTTATCTTCATAATTTATAGAGGTTATAAATGAAGAATTAATGGAGACCTTAACTCTTCATCTTCCTTAGAGGCTATAAAATAACCACCATGAAAAGGTTGCATGTAAACTTCTCTCTTTCTTCCAACAAAAGAAATCTATAGTCTTCTAAAATTTCTTTTGTCGATTCAAGAGCCTAGCATCTAACGGATCGTATCAAGTTTATGATTTAATGCGTATCGATACAACTAGAGGAGTCACACGGGAGACTCTTATTTATTTGTGATATTGTTCATGCCTATCGAAAACTCAAGGTATATTTTATATTATTTTATTTTAAAATTATATGTACGAAGAAATTTATGATTTAAAAGACAAATCTAATTTTAATCTATGTATTCCGCTTTGTTTCAATTCCAATATATTATACTAAAAATATTATATACCCACTGTTTACGCTACGACTTACTTTCAGTTACTACTCTTGTTTTGTCTTATGGTGCTTTATCTCATAGGAGACAGATCTTAAACAGGACTGGGCTACAGTCCAAGACAGTTGTGCTTTAGATCCTTCTGGAGACACCACCACCTTCCTCATTGTAAAGTTATGCAAAGCCATTCTTCTATTAGCTATTAATTAATTGGTAATTAATTTAGTCAAAGAATAATAAAAAAAAAAGAGTAACTAAGAATGGATGAGTATCACAACCACTAGTCTTTAGTTAAAAAAAATAAATTATAAATGATTACTAATTATTAGTGAAAATAGATAAGATATAAGAGAGACATGCACTTTTAGTTACTATTCTTATTTTGTCTTATGGGAGATGGATCTTAAACAGGACTGGGTTACGGCCCAAGACAGTCCTAGTGTAGATCCATCTCTAGACAGTAGACACCACCATCTTCCACATTGTAAAGTTGATGCAAACCCATTCTTCTATTAGCTACTGATTAATTGGTAATCAATATTAATCAAAGAACAAAAAAAAAAAGAAGAATAATTAAGAATGGATGAGCATCACAACCACTACTACCACACGCACAAAACATGGCACTCCACTGTGCGTGCGTGTTGCGTTTAGGTCAACAAACGCGGTGCCTTTTTTATTTTTGCCTTTTGCGTTAGTGACAGTCTCGCACAGTCCACTTTTGAGAATGCAAGATGGATGTGCGAGTTGTCATTGGAGAATATCCTTCCTTATGTGCCAGGTGCAATTTCATGGTCCACTAGCTAGAATATTCTCTGTTCAGCTTTCTTCAATCAATGATAAAGTTAATCTTAGAGTAGTCATAAGTTCGAATCATAAAAAAAAAAAAAAAAATCTTACAATATGCACAGTATTGTTATTTTTGATTTTCAATGATAGATTTTTAGTCCAAGATTAACGTCAATTGTTCACTTTGGACCAACCATGCAACAACTGTCAAGAAAAGAATCAATTTAATCTTCTTCGGTCTTGGATCGAACTCAAATGGCTTGTATCTATCTAATTATGTATCAATAATTTGACTTGAGACTAATACTTTGATCTATTCTAACACCATAAAAATGGTATATACCTAACATGCCATAAAATTCTTGTTGAGTTGGATGACAAACCCACTAACTGTTTAATTCATAGTGACCATCCTTTGCTCACTTTAATCACAGTGTCAGCAAGCACTCCAATGCCCTTTGCAGTTCATAAATATAATTCATACAACTATGAACACATATTGTATTGGCATTAACTATGGTTTCTTTATCAAAAATAAATAAATTAAATAAATCTGGTTGGAGCCCCTCTTTAGTTTTTAATGAATGGTTAAATGAAGAACATATCAAACATGAAAGTCCCACTCAGTGTATGCCAATATGAACCTGGTCACTTCATGCGCTCTCCACTTCATTTCTCAACTCCAAGTGCCTTTCTTTTTAATAGCTTGTAGGAAAAGATGATGACGACCGATTAGAGGCATAGAGGGCGCTCCTTTTAAAAAAATTAAAATAAAAAAACAAATGGACGTCTCATTAAGACTCCACGAAGTTCTGTGAGATAAAAATTTCAGTGTCGAATTAGGAAGAGATTTTTAATATTGATCCGTTGATGTTTAAATCAGCGTCTGATGATCTTAAAAATTAAGAAATTGTAGTAAGTAGATGTAGAAGACAAAATTACATATACCTTTCCCTGTAGCAGGGAATCCTCTTTTATAGTGCTAACATGATACTCGTACACGTATCTCAAGGCATAGACACGTCCTCTTAGGTGAGGTGTCCTAGGAAGAAACAGGTAAAAAAATATCTCTACCATTATTTTTAAACAGTCATGCAATCCTCTGACGTGATAGCTTGGAAGCTTTTGAAGTATGATTGTCTACTGGACATGTCATGCTGTCAACAGTACAAACTCCGAAAAGGATATGAAAAAAAATACTTGATGGGGGTCATGCACAGCTGACTGCAGTTCGCTCAGCTGGGCGGCTGCCGCTCGACGGTATCCTCAAGTCCTACCAGCTCGCTTCTTTCCTTGCTTCATGACTATTTTCGGTTAATACGTTTTGACCAGACGTGTAGCCCGATCGATGGAATCCGCTGCTGCTTAACTTTCTCCATTATCAAAGGGTCATTTCCTCGGACGGGGGAGACCGACTTACTTGTCTTCAAGAACTGGTACCATTCGCTCAGTCGTACCCAGTCCGCTCAACCATACTCGGTCGGCTCGATCGCATCGGGTCCGTTGGGCCAACCTAGATACTCCACTTGACTTTGTCTTCCCCGTAAACAAGTCTTTCTTAATTTAACCTACCTTTGGTGGAACTCCTCATTATTACCGGATCAATAATAATTACTAATAAATATTACAATATGTATAAACTATCTAGTAGCTACTATAATTATTTTCAAATGATTTTAGAGTTTAGGGTTTAAGATTTAACTATAATTATTTTAAAATGATTTTGATTAATTTAAAATAATTTTGATGATGTTTAAATAATAACAAGAATTTTGATATAATAATAATTTATGTGCTTTAATATTAATTAAAGTGAATAGTTGATTTTCCATATTTTAACATTCAAAATTATTTTAAATTAATTGTTTTTTTAAAAAATAATTGTAACAACTACTTACTAATTTTTACACATTATAAGAGCTAGGACTAACCCTTACAATAACATTAGAAGTAAGAAACAATACTATAGCAATTATTCAATAATTTTTATATATTATAATAGCTATCTACTAACTTCTACTTATTTTCGTTTTAAAAGGGTACCCTTTGATGATTTACATAATTTAGGAGTATTTTAACTTTTAATTATTTTGAACTGATTACAATTTACAGCTACTATGAGGCACTATTTACTGTGAAAGAATAAATATTTTATAAGAAATGATACGCTAGCTGATCCCGAATATCCTATACAGTCGAACTAATAATAATTTATAAGAAGATAAATCAAGAAATTGAACCAGCCTCCACGTGAGAGAATCAAGAGCTCCTATTTTAAATAGCTCAGTTTTACACATTTAGCTCACTTTCCATGGCGATGGTCGGTGTCAACGACAAAAATGCCTATAATGAATGTCAATAATTGCCCTTAACAAAAGGTGCAAATAGTAGTTCCTACGAGTCTAATGCACTGATAAAACATTCATAAGAATAATAAAGGAGTCAATATTTGAATTTGAATTTGAATTTGAATTTGAAATGACATAAATATTTTAATGATCAAATTCAATTGGTGAATTAAAAAAAAAAATCTATCCTCGAGATTAGTCAGTACATAATTAACTTGATATTCAAGTGATAGATTATCACATGAAAATAGAAATAGAATTAAAAAAAAAAATCTTTCCTCGAGATTAGTCAGTATAATTAGCTTGATATTCAAGTGATAGATTATCACATGAAAATAGAAATAAAATCCTCAAGGGAATATTTTTTTTAAAAACTAAAGTCTCTTCCATCTGAATAGATTGCTCGATAATCTTATCGTTATTTACTCTCATTCTATTACGGTGCCAACATAAAAAAAATATTTGGGATGAACGAGTCACCGTTGTTAATTTTATGATAAATTTCTAAGAAGATTTAGGTGACGTTTGATTCTTTCCTAGGAATCAGAATAGGAATGAATATCATAGTATTGTGAAATAGAAATAGGTATGAGCTTGGGTATCATTCCTAAAAATAATGTTTTGTTAGTTGAATATTTTCAATCGGAATGAACTTAAATTTCTTTTTTTACCCTTAGATGAAAATAAGATAAAAAATTAAATGGAAGATAAAGTTGAATGTGAGAGAAACATATGATGAGAGAGAATGAAGAGAGGGAAAGTGTGATGAGAGAAAATGAGAAGAGAGAGCGTGATAGGAGGGATTGAGAAAGAAAAAATATGATGAGAGAGAAAGTGTGTTGAGAGAGAAAGAGTGATGGGAAAAAATAAAGAGAGAGAAAGTGTGATGAGAGATTGAGATGAGAAAATGTGATGAGAGAGAAAGTGTGATAGGAAAAAATGAAGAGAGGGAAAGTATGATGAGAGAAAATGAGGAAAAAGAGTGTGATGGAAGAGAATAAAGAGAGAGAAAGTAGGATGAGAGAAAATATGGAGAGAGAATATGGTAAGAGAGATTGAGGAAAGAAAGTATGATCAAAGAGAAATTATGATGAGAGAGAAAGTATGATGAAAAATGAGAGAATGAAGAGAGAGAAAATACTGAGAGAGTGTGTGAGTGATGAGAGAGAATACAGAGAGAAAATGGTAGAGAATGTGTAGAGAGAATGAGGAGAGAGTGTGATGAGAGAGAATAAGGAGAGAGAAAGTGTGATGAGATAAAATATGGATAGAGAGTATGATAAGAGAGATTGAAGAAAGAGAAAGTATGATGAAAAAATGAGAAGAGAATGAAGATAGAGAAAATAATGAGAGTGTGTGTGATGAGAGAGAATACAGAGAGAAAATTAATGGTAGAGAATGTGTGATGAGAGAGAATGAGGAGAGAGAAAGTATGTTGAGAGATAGAGCCGTCAATTTGGGTTAGGCCCGTCGGGTTGGCCCGCCCCGCCAAACCAATTAAGCGGGTTGGGTTGGAATTTTATCAACCCAAGTCCGCCGTGGGCCAACCCGCCTAGGCCCGTGACCCGCGCGGGTCGGCCCGCGATGGGCTTGGGTCGGCCCGCGGGTTGAACATATAAACAGTTTATATCAGTAGTCAATGCTGCAACTGCGAGAGTACCAGGGGTTAAATTATGCATTTCATTATCTTCTTCATTGAGAGGAATACTAATTAGGAAAATCTCATACTTGTGAAGTTGAGTGTGATAGACAAAAGTTACAAAAATATATATACACACAAAGTCGATTAATCTTATAAGTAGATGACCTTCTTATTTGATTCATTTATAGGATAAATCTGAAACATACATTATGCACAATGAAGAGCTTGGTGTGTGTACCCAAACTAGATGACCTTCTTAAAAGTAGATGGCATTCTTATTTGATTCATTACACACGCATAGCCAGGGTACCACTGATCTAAACTGCTCGACGCACAGCCAGGAGTCATAATTACTATTCCTCTAATCCTCTTCGTTGCACAATTTTATAGCAGTTTATTATCTTTCTTTGTTATAATTTTAAAATAAAAATAGTACTTTTGACCCAACATAAGTACTTGTTTATGTCCATTTATATTTAAAATACTTGTTTATGAATACATTTGATTGATAAAATATTTCCGAAGTAAAACATTGAAGATATGAACTCTTTTTTTTTTAATTTTTTTAAAAAATTTTATAGGCCCGCGGGTTGGCCCGCCAAACCCGCGACCCGCCTTGGATTGGGTTGGGTTGGAAATTTCCCAACCCGCCAAGTTGACGGCCCGCCCCGCCCCGCCCCGCCAAATAATGGGCCCGCCACGGGCCGACCCGCCCCGCCATGGGTTGGCCCGTTTGACAGTCCTATTGAGAGAGAAAATGTGATGATAGAATGAGGAGAGAGAAAGTATGATGAGAGAGAACAAGGAGAGAAAATGTGAAATAAAAGAAAAATTGAACAAATATGGGGTGTTTGGTTGATGGGTTTGGGAATGAGGGAATAGAATAATAGTAAGGGTGCGTTTGGTTCGGGGTTATTCTTGATAACCTTGGTTATCCATCCAAGGTTATCAACAAAAACCTTGTTTGGTTTAAGTATTTGATGATTCTCAAGTAATGTTCCATGCCCGACACGTCAGCAAAAGGGTCATGCAGCACGGAATCGGAAAACCTCAGAAAACTAAGGTTTTTGTTGATTCCGGGGTTAACGATTTTTTTTTACCAAAAATACCATCTAATAAGAAAAAACATGAAAAAAAGAGAAAAAAATGTAAAAAAATATAAAAAAATGTAAAAAAAATAAAAAAATGTTTTAAAAAATTTAAAAATTTAATTTTTTTTAAAAAAAATAATTTAAAAAAATAAAAATTTTAAAAAAAATAAAAATTAAAAAAATGTTAAAAAATTTTAAAAAATAAAAAAAATTTATAAAAATTTAAATTTTTTTAAAAAATTTAAAAATAAAAATAAAATAAATAAATTAAAATTAAAATTTAAAAAATGTAAACAAATAAAAAAATATAAATATAAATAATATAAAAATATAAAAACATTAAAAAATAAAAAAACACATAAAAAAGTAAAAAAAATATACAAGAAAAAGAAAAGTAAAAAAATATTAAAAATAAATAAATAAATAAATAAATAATAATAATAAAAAATAATAATAATAATAATAATATGTATAGTTGGTTTTGTAACTGAGGGTAATACGGTAAAATATTAAACTAAGGTATTCATTAAAACCTTCAAACAAACAAGTTTTTGTTGCATTACCTAAGTTGAACCAAACAACATTTGGTTATGTTTTATTCCCTATAACCTTGGTTATGTGATTACCTGGTAATCACATAACCAAGGTTATACATGATGACTTGAACCAAATACACCCTAAAAGATAGTGTTTGGATTGTGGGTTTGGGAATCACATTTTGGGAATGATTACCAGATTTATGGGAATCAACCAAACCCATATAACTTGATGAGTTTCATTTTCATTCCTATTTCTATTCCATCCTACTATCAAACTCATACCCATAGTCATTGCCATCATTTAACCAAAACTTAATTTACATTTCTATTCCATCAAAACCCAAG
Organism: Zingiber officinale; assembly: GCF_018446385.1. Lineage (NCBI taxonomy): Eukaryota > Viridiplantae > Streptophyta > Magnoliopsida > Zingiberales > Zingiberaceae > Zingiber > Zingiber officinale. Next base: position 117,865,574 of record NC_055987.1, read on the forward strand.
GGAGGGGTGAGTTTCATCCATACCCAAATTTTTAAATTTTATTCTAAAATCTTGATTCCATTCTCATCAACTAAATACAAGATTTGAGAATGAATTTATTCCCTCATTTATAAACACTTAAACCAAAGGTCACCTTAAGTGCGAACTGGGACGTAAAAACGTATAAATACATGAATATCCACCGCAATGGATAATTTGAGGGACGTTGACCTGCAAAGACAGTTGGAGCGAAGAAAAAGCAACGAGAATATCCTCACGCATATTACCCGACGCATCAACGTTACCGCCCAGCCAAATCGCAACATCCTCCGTCTCATTTGCTTTTACGTATAAATTAATGGATGTCGAGTCTTTTCAAATAGCGCGATCTCTCCACAGTCCGACCAGTGCACGAAGCGAACCCACCAGAAGTTCCTCTGCGTCAGAGGAGGAGGAGGAGAAGCGGCCAAAGGAGGGATCTTTTTGGAGTCGACATGATCGGTCACATCCGGAATGGCTCGTTCGGTTTTGGTTGAGGAGGAATCGGATCGATTGACTGAAAGGAACCAAAAAAGTTCGCTTCTTGGCTTCTCCTCTTCCTCTACGCCCTTCGAAATGGAGTTTGAAGTGATCCGGTATGCATGCCCTTATTTTGTAATTTTATTTGGGTATTATCAGTTCGTGGTTTTTCTCTCCTCCACTCTTTTGGGGGTTTTGCATCTGGTTTTGGTTCTACAGATTACGTATTCTCCAACAAAACTGTCTTTTTAGGGTTTATGGTTCATCATTGTGGATTAGTTCTGGGCGAATATACTTTTTGGTGCATAATCTAGTATGGTTTTTAGGAGCAAAGCGCGCGCATGTTTTCTTATAGACAACTTTTTGACTTGTTGTGTTATGGGAAGAATCAGATTGAATATAACAGTCCCACACAATGGTTTCCTGATTTGTATGAGCTTGGACAATTAAAACTCCGTCTGCTGAGCAGTTTGGTTCTTATGGTACGTTATTACTTGCATCTTTGTTGGTCCTGGCGTGATGTTAAGCTCTATCAACAAGTTGGAGACTTGTCATTCACAAAAATGGGTTAATTTATCATCTGAAAGTAGATCAATTCCTTTTTTAGTCCAAAAGTGTATGGTTTGCTGAGTAGTTTAGTGAAATCTTTATTAATGTGTTACTATTTACTTGCTTTCTTTCTTCGAAGCAAGTTACTAAATCCTTTTGATATTCTTAAAATTTAACAATTGAGTTAAAACTCATCCCAATTTGTACTATTTGATTTTGCTCATTGAGTGGCTAGTGTTGTTTTCTTTGAAGTAAAAAGATTTATTGTGTTACTCTTTATTCTTCCCATTTGCAGGGGGCTGGTCCATGCATGAAGGGCTACAGCGAAAGTGCTTCTTTCTGATGAGCAAGTCTCCATTGGCAGAACGTAGCACCGAAATATATCTGGGGACATCTCCTTTGGCATTTACTTGGCACCTTTTCTAGTTGAAGCATTCACTATAAGCAAATTAGGATTTGAAGGACTTTTCAGAATAGGTATATGTATGGTTACTCTCCTGTAGGGCAAATCTCCTTTGGCAGAAAGTCCTTTCCGGCAATTCTCCCTTGGCAAGAAATAGTTTTCTGCAGTTGGGCAATTCTCCTTTGGCATCTGATTGACAGTTTTTAGCTCTCTCGGGCAAATTTTCTTTTTCAAGTGGTTGTGTCACTTCATTCGCTTGGAAATATCTCCTCTAGCTGCTGATTCTACAACTTTCTTAAGTTACTGGGCAAATCCCCTTTGGCAATAGAATTGGTTGCAGTGAAGCTCCTGCATCAATTTATCTACCTCTTTTGCAGCCATTAGCTTTCTGGCTTAAGAAACTCTTTTAGTTGATATCATTCATTGAAGATCAAAACATATTCACAATTTTTGGGTACTTGGTTATCAACCTTGGTTTGTGAAGGAGAACAAAGTAAAAGGTAAGCAACTCCTCTATCTCTTATTTTCCTCTCTGTACTCCCAATGTGTTTTTTTCCTTTAAAGATTGTCAATATTTTACTTCTAATTTAGTGAGAGATCAATGGTTTGGTATCGTCTCCCATTCTATCATGAAACTAATGTTAACTTTAGCAACTTAATTTTATTATTTTCATTGAGTCCTATCTCTTGATAATCAATGAGACTGAGATGATGAACTTATCTCAGTATTTGATGTTGAAATGTAGTGGCTTGTTTCTTATAGGTACTTGAAACTATGGATGTACTTGTCATAGACTCAGATAGTGAAATCTATTCCGAAATCAGTGACAGTGAAGACTTAGATGAAAGTGAATCAACATATGGGGGACACGCTCAGATTATCCTGTCGAGCCTCGATGAGAGTATCGATAAAATTGATGATTTCCTTACGTTTGAAAGAGGCTTTGTTCATGGTGATGTTGTCTGTTATATAACAGATCCCTCAGGGCAGTTGGGTCGGGTTGTGGATGTTGATATGGTTGTAGAATTGGAGACAATTTCTGGTGGATTGATCAAGGAAATAAACAGCAAAAGACTTAACAGGTTCAGATCATTTGATATTGGTGATTATGTAGCCCATGGTCCATGGATTGGAAGGGTTGAGAAAGTATTTGATATGGTTACTGTTCTCTTTGATGGCGGGGAAAAGAATGAAATTTTAGTCAGAGATTCTGTTGATTTGGTTCCTCTCTCTCCAAGACTTGAAGATTCACCATTTCAGTACTATCCAGGACAACGTGTAAAGGTCAAAATTCCACATGATTCAAAATTGCCATTGTGGTTGTGTGGTTTTAAGGAGAACCAAGAGGAAGGCACTGTCTTCCAAGTGGAAGTAGGACTAATGTGTGTTAATTGGATTTGTTCTGTCATTATTGGACAGAACTTTCTTTCATCAACTCCTGCTCGTTTCCAATCTCCGAATGATCTCACTCTCTTATCATATTTTTTGCATGCTAATTGGCAAATTGGGGATTGGTGTAAACTTCCATTTGATTATACCCAAAATCTTCAAGAGAGTGCAGAAGCTAAACAACCTCTGCAAATAGCACCAATATATTCCATGGAAATGCAGAAGAAAATCGAAATGAGAAGTCAAGAGATTTACTTGATCACAAAAACAAAAAGGAAAGTTGACATCCTGTGGCAAAATGGAGAAAAATCTGTTGGTATAGATCCACAAATGTTGTCACCTGTAAACAATATATGTGATCATGATTTTTGGCCAGAACAGTTTGTGATGGAGAAGTTGACACCAGAAGATGTTTGTGCTCCAAGGATCCAAAGGTTTGGCATTGTAAAAAGTGTGGACTCATATGAGCGTACAGTTAAGGTAGAATGGATAGTACCTGAGGTTAAACAAACAGTTGATTGCATTTGTGGATCCACCGAAGAGATGGTGAGTTCTTATGAACTGATTGAACATCCAGATTTCTCATATTGCATTGGTGACATTGTGGTTAGATATATTTCTCATGTTGAGATGGTGAGTGAAAATCTTAGAGATATACAGTGCAAAGACCTGGTAGCTAGGCAAAGCAATTACCCAGGAAACAATTCTTTAGCATGTGAAGAAACTCTTGGACAGCACACCGATGATAGCCATAGAGATTTTTTTCAAAGTTGCTTATCATGCATAGGAACTGTTATTGGTTACAAAGATGGATGTGTTGAAGTGAGATGGGCTAGTGGTTATGTCTCCAAGGTATGTATTCACACTATTATATCTTGCAAGCTCAATTTGACTCGATTGAAAAGTGTAGATTCATTACTACCTCCTATTGGGATTCATTGTTTTCTCCAACTTGTCAGTATTTTGGTCAGCTAATGTTAGCAATTTAAAACTTTTTTGTGATTCAGGTTCCACCATATGAAATTTTTGGACTGGATAAGATTTCAAGTCCTGCAATGCTGTCGTCTAATGAGGAATCTTCTTCTTCAACTATCAGCAAGGGTACTGCTGATCAGCAGAAACTACTATCAAACAAGACCGAAATGGTATATGATATGCTTTCTGAATTTGCGTACTACCATTTGTTTGCTAGGAGTAAAGAATATTTATAAAATTTTACTTGCACAGAATTTTGATCTAATTGTGAATATTTGTTTTCTAGATTTTTGAGAATGAAGATTGTGCAACAAAGTCATTGAAATCTGTCAAGTGTTTGTTTCCTGGGGCGGCAGTTGGGTTTCTAACACATGCTGCCAGAAATTTCTTTGGCTTTTCGGGTTCAGATTCTCAGGGTGTCTCAGTTGAGTTTTGCTACTTTAGCAAATATGAATTGTAATATTGACTGGATAATGACTTAAAATAACTAATGGAGTCCCAATGCAGAGCGGAGAAGACTATCAATGCCAACTTTCGAATAAAGAACTTCAATTTGACCTAAAAAAGAGTCAAATGGAAGTTCTGGCTCAAGAAGCAGGACCATCCGAACAGAATGACGAACTAAGTATTTTTCCTGGAGAAGTTAGACCAATGGACTTCAACAAATTTGATATGGTCAATGATTTCTCTGATCATCATTTTATCAATGGAATTGGCAATGGTTCAATGCTGTCCCAGGTAAACAAATTGTTTGAAGTCTTCAGACTATTAATTATGCATGACAAGACTGTAATTTTAATCAGGCTAAAAGAGGCTGGTGCAAGAAAGTACAGCAAGAATGGAATATCCTCAAAAAGGATTTGCCAGGTTTATTTTTCACTTTAAACTTCTGTGTCATTCATGGTGCATGATATATATATTTTATTTCTTGAATTTGGCCCATCGTATGCTAGGATTTGTCTTGATATGATGGTATTAATTGGTGGTTTAATCAAGTTTCATAAGTAAGCCCTTGAGGAATGCAGATAGGACTGCTATGAAAATATTTTTTCCTTATATAACACATACAAAAAATGTTAAGATAGTAAAGAATCTAATGCTAACATGGATACATGGAGTTTACAAGGAGAGATTAAAATTAAATACTACTATCTGAAGTTATTTAGGTGTAACTCCATAATCCATTGCATGATAAGGTGAGAGAAACTGGATTAAGCTGGTATAAACATGTTGAAAGATTGACTAACAAATTCTATAGTTAGATAAGTTCAATCAATGAAAGTTAAAGGTGTGAGCGATTGTAGAAGATCAAGAACAATTTGTATGACGATTAAAGATGATTCGAGAGTATATTTCTACTGATAAACTTTATTATAAAGTTTAACATAGGGATAAGATCCATGTAATCAGCTCCCATAGTCGAGACTAACAAGGCTAGACTATCTTTGGTTATGAAATGCTTATTCTGTTTCTGATCTTTAATTATATTTCCACTAATATTTGACATTATGCATCCTTGTGCAGATACCATCTTCGTTAGGGTTTATGAGGAAAGAATGGATCTTTTGAGAGCAGTCATTGTTGGAGCCCCTGGAACTCCATATCACGATGGACTATTCTTCTTTGATATTTTCTTTCCTCCAGATTATCCTCATGACCCCCCTGTGAGTTTGCTAGCCTTCTTTTTTGAGCTGAATAGCTGCTGAATTAATGTTTCCTTTCTATTTTTGTTTTTTCTAAACATGTATGGAAAAACCCTATCTGAAGCATGAATTGCTGTTTAGGCTTTTATGATCTTTTATGTTTCTACATACGGATATGGATTTAGATGTTCGCCGTCGAGAAAACACATTCAGAATTTTTACAGGCGTGTGATCGTTAATCTGTTATGCAGGCTGTTCACTATAAGTCCTGTGGCTTGAGGTTAAACCCCAACCTGTATGAATCAGGAAAGGTTTGTCTGAGCCTTCTGAATACATGGACGGGTACAGGTTCCGAAGTGTGGAATCCTGAAAACTCCACCATTCTTCAAGTTCTGCTATCCCTTCAGGCCCTCGTCCTGAATGAGAAACCATATTTCAACGAGGCCGGATACGATGAAGAGATTGGAAAAGTCGGGGCCGAGAAAAACTCAATCACATACAACGAGAACGCATTCCTGCAGTCGTGCAAGTCGATGCTATACACGCTGCGCAGGCCACCTAAGGTACATACAAGCCTACTATCTTCCATTTTTCATGACCAAATCGTTGAGTTGTTTCGATTTGTATTGCAGCATTTCAAAGCATTTGTAGAAGAGCACTTTGCTAAAAGATCACATCAAATCCTTATTGCTTGCAAGGCATATCTAGAAGGCGCGGAGGTTGGACATGCTTTCGATCGGGAAACGGTGTCCGATGAAGGCCGCGGAAGTTGCTCCACTGGGTTTAAGATCATGCTTGCTAAACTTCTCCCAGAACTCATATCCGCCTTCGGTGAAATGGGGACCGATTGCACTCCCTTCCTCAACCAAGGGAATGACTGACCCAAGAGTGGATTTCGAATAGCTTGGTGTTCTTGTAAGTTTCAGTGATGTGTCTCAGATGACTTGTAGTGTTATGTTGCCGCTGCGACTCGTACAATCTTGTAATATATTGTGGTGTTGGCTAAATGTGCTGGACTTCCGTTGGTGATTGCTTTGTTTAGTCTGCATTTGGATTTGTTTCAATCTGTCGATGAGTTCGTAGCTCAGCAGCATGTTCAGCCTGTGTAACTGGGCACTACTACTCTGTTAGCAGGGTAGAATCAGCGCACCTCCTGACTTGATCCGAGCTCATCGTCTCCTACATGGTGACAGTCTAATCATTCCAAGTCACCTCTGGACTCGACATACCGACATGAGTGCTTCATGTATGTACTTTTTGATTTATTTCGATGATCGATGAATAATTTTCAAGGATGAATTAGTGGGATGTTAGATATCTGAATTTATAAAAAAAAAAAAAAAACCAAACATCTCAAGAGAAACATGTAATAATTGCGATATTTCGTAGAACCCAAGAATGGGTAGAAAACAGTTTGTTATGTGCAATATAACGGTTTATAAATGTTCAACGTCGGTATCCCCGTCCTGCCGGCTCGCCCTCGATATTTTCACCCTCTGTTCGCGCTTCCAGTTTCATCGATGGCGACGACTTGCTTCTCCCCTCTCTCCAGGGCTTCTCCCCTTTCCGTGATCGTCCTCCTTCTCCTCCTCTGCTCCTTCACTACCTCTTCGGATGTTCTCTATTCCGAACATTGCTCATCCGTTGTCTCGGAATCCGCCGTCTCCGACGACGCTTTGGATCCCTCCGCCTCCGCGCACTTCCAGCTCTCCTCGGGCGTAGTTTTCGGCGCAGACGCCCTCCTCGGTGGGAATTCCTCTGTGCTCCCTGCGTACTTCTTCTTCCGCCTCCGGTCCCTCCTTCCCACCCAGACCCTCGGCGTCGTCCAGATCGCTGCCACTCTCATTCTCCGCTCGGGAGGCAGCTCAGTCCCCGTCCGTGGAAGGCATGTTCTCGGAAGCTCTGATGTCCACTTCCACCAGGTCCGACCTCGGCTCCCGCGGACCTTCTTCCAGCGCGGGATGGTAAGCCTCGATCTCACCGGCGTTTGGTCCGAGGCCTCCGGTAAGCTTTGTATGGTAGGGAATGGTCGCGGAAGGTCGTTAGAAGGTAACAATCTTCAAGTTTCTGCTCTCTTGAAGCTCGATTATCCCAAAGTTGTGAACATTACTTCGAGCTTGATCAAGGGCAGTTTGCAGAGTCTAGATGCTTCTGGTAGTTTGAATCATTTCGATCAAGTTTCGGTTTTGGCATATGCTCCTGAGAAATATGAGTACACACAGATCTCTCACGCAAAGAATTCTTGCAATCGAGTGAACGATGAGTCTCTAGGGCTTCAATCTCACTCTTTATGCTACTATCTGAGGAGCCTGTCGAGGGTGCGGTTTGAGTTGGATTATGAAAAGAATTGTTCCACAAGCTCGTGCGGTCCTTTTGCTCCGGGTTCAAGATTTACTCCACACACCATGTCTTTCCATCAAACGCAATGCTCTGATGATGGATTGGTACATGCCTATGTTGGTTTCTCAAATTACGATGGCTTCTCTTTGGGTACTAGCTTGATCCCAGGGAAGGTGCTAGTTAGTGAGGGGTTTTGGGATCCTGTAAAACACCAGCTTTGCCTTGTTGCTTGCCGTATACAGAACTCTGGACATTTGTTGGAGGACTCTACTGTTGATGCTTGCACAATTAGGATTTGCTTGTGGTTCCCTGCTGTATGGTCAATTGAGAATCGCAGTATTTCTGTCGGGCAGATATGGAGCAACAACAATGAGAAAATTTCAGGATATTTTGACCCAGTTTCATTCTGGAGCATTGACAATTATATGGGTTCTCTCCCTGGTTTGAATTACAATTACACTAGATTGGAACTTGCAAGGAAGTCTTGTGTAAGTGACAGCTCCAAAAGTGCTCGTAAAAAGAAGTATCCTGATGGAAAATCTTTTCGTGATTTTAGATTTGATGCATCTGCTAGAAATTCTCAGGGAAACTCAACCTGGTGCTACTTTAACCCAGTTTCAATAGGACAGACAATCTATGGTAACATGTTTGTGCAAAACGAAGAATCGTTACCTGTCTCAGTTAATGTTGAAAGTTATAGTCTCCAAAACATAAGCTATGAGATACAGTTAATGTTATCAAATTCATCTTTCAGTATGAATAAAGCAGAAAAAATCTCAGCAGAAGGAATATACAATGCTCACACTGGATTGCTTTGCTTGGTTGGTTGTCGTGTTGTTGCTCCCTTAGCTGCTAAGCAGCAAATGAAAAGACATGAAACAATGGACTGTGAAATTATTATTAACATCCAACTTGCTCCTTTGAATCGCAGAGAAGGGGATAAGATCCATGGCACAATTAGGAGCACACGAGACAATAAGGACCCACTCTTCATTGAACCACTTGACATTACTTCTTCAACTATCTACATAGAGCAGGCCACTCAGTCGATATGGAGGATGGATGTAGAACTTATCATGGTTATGGTTTCTCTCACATCATCATGTATTTTTGTTGGGCTGCAGCTGTTTCATGTGAAGAAGAAACCAGAAGTGCTTCCATCTATATCGATTATTATGCTTGTCATTCTCACTTTGGGGTATATGATTCCTTTGGTGCTGAACTTTCAGGCTTTGTTTAGACCAAGTTCCAATCAGAATGTTTTCTTATGGAGTGGTGGATGGCTTGAGGTAAATGAGGTGATAGTAAGGGTAGTAACGATGATTGCTTTCTTATTGCAGTTTCGGTTTCTCCAACTTTCATGGACAGCAAGATCAAGCAATGAGGGAACAAGTGGCCTATGGCTAGCAGAGAAGAATACTATCAAAACGTGCTTGCCTTTGTATTTGGTTGGAGGATTAATTGCCTGGTTGGTCCACACCATCTATAGCCAATCTCGTGTCAGGAGAAGACCTCTTTATGCTAACCAGCTCCAAGATTCTCTTTGGGGTAGTTTAATATCCTATGCTAGCTTGATACTTGATGGCTTTTTGCTTCCTCAAGTTATTTTCAACGTATTCTCCGGCTCCAAAGAAAAGGCTCTTGCCCCTTCCTTCTATGTTGGAAACACTGTTGTCCGAGGACTGCCTCATGCTTACGATGCGTATAGGAGTCGCTATTATGTTCCTCCTTTGAACTCATCCTACATATATGCAAGCCCATATGAAGGTTTTTATTCAATGGCATGGGATATCATTGTTCCCTGCGGAGGAATCCTTCTAGCATTGCTAGTATTCCTTCAACAGAGATATGGGGGTTGTTTCATCTCTCCTTCTAAAAATATAGAGCCAAGAACGTACGAGTTAGTTCCTGTAGTGGTCTCTTAGTATACAGACAGCTGACGACACTATACACAAGGCATCTGCCATTGCATGAATTCTACTCATCTGAAAGAAAGAAAAGGAAAAATGAGTTTGGTGTTACACACTGGGGCGATTTGAATCAGCATCAGGTAATGAAACTTCTTTTATTTTTATTAATCAGCTTGATTTTCTGTACACGTGAAAGCTATAGTTATTGCTCATGATATTTCACATATTAGCTTGTTGTTCCACCATCGAACTAAATGTGTTTTGAGTGTTTTCCAACTAAGTGTGTTTGATTGTGACTCAAAGTTATGATATCACTGCACATTCCAAATCTAAAATGTATCAGGTACTTTTGTGCTCGTCATGTTTCATTAATTTTATTTTGTTTATCAAACTAATGGCACTATCGTTGCTCACGGTCATTTTATAATATTAATTATAATTGAATTTATCTGCCACTCTTTATATTGCTCACGATTTGATTAGAAATAGATAGCAAAAAAGAATTGATATTGGTGACTAGAAACTACTAGATTATGAGCTCAAAAATAATCAAACAAACCAGATGCCAATTCAAGTAACTCGACAACAATAAATTAAGCGTGCTTGTCCAATCCAATCTTCAAATATTGACTTAGAAAACAAACTTGTTCCAACTTGCTTTGTCTACTTAGTTTCAGACATCTTTCAGACCGAAATTCTTAAAGACAATATGTTGCACTACGATTCAGTTTGCTCCCTCAAACGACGAATTGTGCTCCTCACAGTGACAGCACTCGCAGTGCTGCAAGTTACAGAAGACCGAAATAAGCATTGAAAAAATAGCAAGCTACTCCAGAATACTTATGAATACTTACTTCAAGGTATAAGCACCACCAGCCTTAACCTTTCCACAGTCTTTGCATCCCCAAATTCCAACTGCTTTTCTTTTCACAGCAAACTAAGAGAAGAAATGTGCAGAGCAGAGATAATCAAACAGAACATGAAGTACAGAAACATACAATCGAGCTTTAGAGGTTGTGATAGAACAGTTGATAAGATAACCCTAAACTTGGTTGCAGGACTTAAAATGATAGCTTCGCATATAAAGATATGACATACTTTCGTAGAACAAGGTCAATTATACCTTTCCACAGAACTCACAGAAATACTTAGCATGCTGTGAAACTTCCATTTTCTTAATTTGCTTGCGCAAACTAGCACCATATCTGGTACCTGAAACAGAAAATGAGAATCACACGATGAAAAACCTCTTTGGCTGAGATACATATATCAAAGGAATTGTAAATGTAGCTAGAGGTGTGGCATACCGTATTTTCCGACAATGCCAGCCTTCTTCGTGCGCTTAGTCTACATCCAAGTTAAACAAAAATGTCACCTGGTGAAGACTAGAAGAAGAAAACTAAACCAATTCTGATCATACAAATGATATGTTAATGTGGAGTTAGACAAGAGTCTTACACACATCATCTACCCTCCTCAAGAATCATAACTGTCTTATATAGAAATATCTGCAGTTACTCAGACATATCTCTTCCAGTTGCAGATAAATTTGTCAGATAACTATGGATCTATAATAGCAATACTTGAGTAAACAGAGAACAAAAAATACAGATTAAATAAACTTTCCTAAGGATTCGTTTATCTGTTTTTGAGGCTTTACATTCCATAAATCTAAGAAATCCTCCAAGAAGGGATTCTACATCAATACCAACGAAATGACTAGATTGTTATCTAAAGAATAGCTACGGCCATGCAGATCTCAATTCGCACTACTGTTGGCACAATAGACCGCAAATCTGAGGCAAAAGTTTTCCAACAGCTTTCGCGTTCTCCAAAATCAAATTTTGACAAAATCGCAGTTTACAGTCGTCTCAAAGACGGGTGAAAGAGGTGAAGCAACAAATAGGAAGATACTTGAATAATGAGAAAAGATCGAGGAAGATATCGGAGACCAAAATGCTTACCATCGGTAGGGGAGATTAAACAGGCGATCGCCGCTCCGCACAAAAACTTCTTGCGAGGAAGAGCGCCGACGAGTCCTTTGAATGTCCAAACCCTAATTAATCTTATTGGACCGATGCTCGGATCAATCGTGTCCGTTGGATTCTGAATTTGATAAGCCTTTAAAACGGCCTGACCGTTGGCAGGTAGTAAACCTAGCCGTGAAAGTGAACCATGCAGTGCGCCTCAACGTGTACCATAAAATATCATGTCAGATGCTTTGATTGTCAAATGATTGATAAAAGAAAAAAATAATTAAAAAAATATGACAATTTACTAAATGGTCACTTATATTTGTGGAATTGTTAACAGAGCATCGAATTTTTAGAATGTTCAACCAATGTATTTAGGTGGCGTTTGGTTTATGGGTTTGGGAATGCGGGAATGGATTCATTCCCAATCCTTGTATTTGGTTAATAGGAATGGAATCAAGATTTTGGAATGAAACCTAAAAATTTGGGTATGGATGAAACTCACCCCCTCCCTTGGGTTTTGATGGAATAGGATTGTGAATTAAGTTTTAGACAAAAATACCCTTAGTATATTTGTTCAATTTTTTTTTAATTTCACACACTCTCTCATCATATTTTCTCTCTCCTTATTTTATCATCACATTTTCTCTCTCAAAATACTTTCTCTCTCCTCATTTTCTCTCTATATTCTATCTCATCATATACTCTCTCTCCTTATTTTCTCTCTCTTCATTCTCTTCTATCACACTTTCTCTCCCATTACACATTTTTTATTTATACTTTCTCTCTCCTCAAACTCTCTCATCATACTCTCTCTCCTCATTTTCTCTCATCACACTTTCTCTCTCTTTATTCTCTCTCATCACACACTCTCTCTTTATTTTCTCTAATCACACTTTTTCTCTAAGCACACTTTTTCTCTCATCATATTTTCTCTCTCCTAGTCTCGTATTTCTCTCATCACACTTTCTCTCTCTTCATTTTCCCCATCATTCTTTCTCTCTCAACCCACTTTCTCTCTCATCATACTTTCTCTCTCCTCACTTGTTCATTTTCTCTCATAATACTTTCTCTCTCTTCATTTTTTCTATCACTCTTTCTCTCTCAGCATATTTTCTCTCTCCTCAGTCTCTCATTTTCTCTCATCATACTTTCTCTCTCTTCATTTTTTCCATCACTCTTTCTCTCTCAACCCACTTTCTCTCTCCTCACTCTTTCATTTTCTCTCATAATACTTTCTCTCTGTTCATTTTTTCCCATCACTCTTTCTCTCTCATCATACTTTTTCTCTTCTCAATCTATTCTATCATGCACTCTCTCCTCATTTTCTCTGATCATACTTTCTCTCTCTTCATTTTTTCCCCAACACACTTTCTCTCTCATCATTTTCTCTCATCATATGTTTTTCTCACATTCAACTTTTTCTCCCACAATCAACTTTCTCTCCCATCTAATTTTTTTCTCTTATTTTCTTGTAAGGGTAAAAAAGGAAATTTAGTTTCATTCCGATTGAAAATATTTAACTAACCAAACATCATTTTTAAGAATGATACCCAAGCTCAAACCCATTCCCATTCCATAATACTATGATACTCATTCCCATTCCGATTTAACTAACCAAACATCATTTTTTATTTTACCTCTTTCATCAATCATTGTATTACTATATCATGACAATGGTACTGATTTCAAAAATTTACATCACTATAGTGCTAAAAAATTAACACCATTTTGATGTTGCATAAATTTTAAAATCAACATTATTATGGTACACCATAGTAATTTATCAGATTTCTTTGATAACCAAATAAAAAAAATTTAAACATTTTAACATCAAATTTATCCTTTTTTAGAGACGATAATAATCGTTAAATCGAAATAGTCTTTAACTGACTAATTTTTTTAATAAAAATTGAACAAATAGATCAATAAAATTAATTCAATCAAAAATTAAAATAATAATATATCAATGGAAAATTGAGACCGATTTTATGTTGTACTTAAATTTTTTCAAAATTTATTAAAATTCCCCTTAAATGTTTTTCCGAAATGCCCCTCAATTTTAGAACGAAAGTTTGGTTCTCCTCCAAAATTTTAAGAGGGGCTTATTCGCAAAAGAACCATGGCCACCAGGCCAATGGCCCGAGAAGCGAAGGTGAGGAGGACGCCGGTTCGCTCGCTTAGAGGAAGCAACCAAACCCTAAATTTATTTTCCCACTGCTGTGCGATTCTGGTTTCCACCTCTCTCTTTTGCTCGCAGAAATCTTCTCCCCAAATTGACGAGTAGCTGCAAGAAACCCCCCTGGTTGCCTTCCTCTTTCAATCTTTCGCGGAGCAACATCTCTTTCTGCGATCCGGTAAGTTTTTTAATTTCTGTCTCTTCATGTTCTTTTTTTTCGGTGTTTTTCAATGTTGTATGTTCTTCGCACAGTCAATTACACAATTTTTTAGCTGTCTAATTTGATAATCGATAAAAATAGATCATCATATTACAATGCTCTTCTCGTAAAACTACTCTGCTTAATGAATTGCAATTCTGTTAAACCAGCAACACTACTTGGCTTCACCATAGATGGGATTGCAGCAAGGTTTTCAACCTAAACACCATTTAGGTTCCCTGAAGATATTACTGAAATCACATGTCCACAACAATCACACCTAAACGTTAACTGGATGGGGAACACATTAGATAAGAAAGATGCTTGAATCACGGAGAGATACATGATTAAAGATAAGTTAGCTAATCACATTCCACTATAAATCCAGGAGATGTAGGAGTATGAACACTGTGAAAACTTGAATGTGTGAAAACCCCCAAGGTTTATGAGTCTCTCAATGAACCAAAACGTTGAGCATACTTTTGTGGCAAACTAATCCATTTAATGATGAGATTAACAGTGTCAAAGCATGCAAGTGATTACTTCTGAAGAGAAAATTATAGTTACTTGGTGGAGCTGATGGGCAAATCAATGATAGGGAGCTAAAACTTCATCCATTTAGAAGAAAAATTCCACAAACTTGCATTTCTTGGTTAAAATTGCTCGCTCCAATGTTGGTCAAAATCACTCAATAAGCATAGATAAAGAGAACCTAGCATGATCTTGGTTCTGATATTTGTCGAACTCAAGCTAAGATGAATGTGGAAAATCTCCAAAAAAAACCAGGAATTAATTTAGGAAGGTGAAATGTAGTTTATAATGTAAAATTGCTGGCTTGCCGAATAGGTAATGTTCTCCTTAGTTTTTTCAATTTGCAGAAATCAATAGTTGGCTTTTCAACATCATTAAGATCCAGAATGGCTAAAATTAGAAGCTGATAACTTTTGGCATATGGAGAGATGACAAGGAAAATGACAAATTCTACTTACCTAGATCAATGATTTATTTTAATAAGTGGGATATACTTGATGTGTTAGAGGTTGAACGGATGGAAGCTAAGAGACTTAAAGTAACATACATGCAAGGAAAAAAAATACAAACTTACATGAATAAATTCCAGATCAAGATAATGGTAAAATCTACTAATCTGCTATCCTTGTTAGTTGTTTATTCTCAAGTGAGGTTTTACACTGCCATTTTTCTAGTTGTTTATTTACAAAGTGAGGCTTCAAGCTTCCTTTTTTTTTAGCAAAACCAGATGGAAACCAGAAAAAAAAAAAAACAGTATTACTCCAATGGATCATTTTATCCAGAAAGATTCTACAAGATAAATGCTGGTCTTTGCCGCAAATTGTTTGATCATTTAATAAGATGTTTTCGAACTTGAGCAATCTGAATTTTGGGAAGATGCTGGGATTCAAACAAAGTTTAGGCAGAATCAATGTGGAATAAGACATGATCGTCCTGAACTAATCTGAAATCTTACAAAGTTGCTCAACCCTAACTGATTTTCAGAAAAAGTGTACCCAGCTGCCAGTAATATAGTAATTAGAAAGCAGCTAAACAACTAGAATAGAGAGAAACAGCTACAAGCAATTAAATAGACAAATATTTGTTGTCAGTCTTACTGAAACTACAATGGAGAATTTTTTTAGAGATAAAAATATGCTAGAGAAAAATAGAAGAACTAATAGCAAAACACAGTGACGAGAAGGTATAGTAAATAACTAATCCAATCTCTTTCATAAACTAACAAAAGAACAAGATTCCCTGACTTCTTCCTCAGAGGGATTTTTGTTTTTTACCCTATAACAATGCCTTAGATTATGGCACAACCTATGTATCAAAATTAGAAGCAGAAATTCTTCCCACTTTCTTCTAATTTATGGCATTCTAAATAGTAGTTCATAAAACTTAAAATGCAGCAAAGTTGATTACAGAACAAGAATCTTAGAAAAAATGATCATCACAGTTCTCACAAAAAACCCTAAGGAAAATAAGGTTTCTACCACTCTCGTTGCTAGTATTTCCAAGAAAAAAAAATACTTTATTTTACTCAAAATCTCTCCTTGATTAAAATCTAGTCTACTAATGAGATGCAAATTGAGCCCTCAGGGTATCATGAATATTAGCAGAAGATTCAATCACCTTGACAAGAAAATATCTGAGCATTTGACGATGGTTAAAGAGTAGCACGGGAGAGTTTAGAGAAATTACCTTATCAGTGACTCTCCAAAGGATACAAAGATCTGTGGGGCATTGAACTATGAAGAGATGTGGAACTGATTCATTTGGAAGGTCAGCGATCGCCAATTTGCAATTATAATTTGGGTCAGGGCAAATGAATGAGGGAAACATCTCTGGCGACTTTGAAATTAATCCTCCATCAAAAGATTTCTTACCGCATTAGAGATGTTTTGATGGAAGATTAATTTCAACGTAATTAGAGATGTGCCCCTTTGTCAACTTGGGTTCTGAAATGCTTGGTAAAACTTCATGCTGGTTCTTTGACATATGCTTCAATGTGAATTAAGGAAACAATGCCACTTTTTCTTTCCTAGAGAAAGAGCTTTTCTATGTCTCTCTCAATTATGACCATTATGTTATTGATGCTGCCATCTGCTTGTCACAATCATATACTATTGTTTTTCTTTCCAGATAGGATCCATTAGATGTCTCGGATACGTAATGTGGCAGTTGCAAGTGCTCTGTTGGCGTTTGCTGGAGCTGGCCTAGCATTTCCTTTCTTCTTTGTGTAAGTTAAATCTTATTTGTTGATAAAATGTCCTTCCAATTCTCTTCGATCTTTATGGTTGTTTTCTAAGACAAGTTTGCTTCTTGAAGGAAATCGAAGAATAGACCCATAATTGACCACTCAAAGCCGCTGCCACCTCAGGCTAACTTCCGAGGACCATATATAAATACTGGCTCTCGTGACATCGGGCCCGACAATTCTACATATGTCAAAAAATGACTCAATTTATTTCCACAATATCCTGCTGTACCCAAAGAACATGTTTTGTTAGGAACAATTCCCCCCAAAAAACTCCTCTTATTCTTGTCATTTTATTATGTCTATAAATTGCCAAACTGGTGGTCAAGTTTACATCAGTAACCGTCCTGTACCAGGAACTCTTAAATCACAAACCATTGCAAGTACATTGTGTTCAGGATTTTGCAGTAGATCCGATGCACCTTTGTTGCTTCTTTGTTGGGATATTAATATTGAATTTAAGGCATATTTGCACAACGACGTTTTAGTTTACTATGTTTTTTTTTCTTCCTCTAGGATATCTATCTTCCACTTTCACATTTCAAAAATCGAAACATCCTTGGTTTCGTAAAACTACAAGTTTCAGTTTGGGCTCAAAGGATCACATATGTAAACACCAGAGGATTCATGAGTGCGACGGTAAGCATGCATAATTATTTTTTTATTTGTTAAAATAGAGAATAAAATGGGTCTTAAAAGTCTATAATTTTCAACACTTTTCCCGGTCTATTTCAATGGTAGCAAAAGATAGAATTCACTATCCAACAATTTCATACGGTCAAAAGGTTTTTTTTTTTTTTAACTTTGTCAAGATTTGAACACTTACCTTATAATAATAACTTTGTTTCGTACTAACCAACTCAACTCTACCCCAGGGAAATCAAGGCCCATTTCAAACATCATAGTGAAATGAATTAATGATTGTCTAACAATTATAATTAGTATGATTTTGGTTTTTAACTAATAGATTCTAAGCGAACACAATACATGATTATTTACAATGAAAAGGCATCAATATAAACTGAAAACCTCTGCTTTAATATTACCACTACACTTGAAAATTTTCGACTCTGCTTTCGATTCCAGTTGGATCAACCATCTTGATCCACATGCAGGTGAACACGGCGTGGCCATACTTGCCCGTAGGCATCCTTTTTTGTATATCGCCTGTCCCACGACCATGGCTCGTCTGCTTGGAAACAAGGAAGAGCATAAGTTTGTTCGTCATCGATTGTTATCATTTTTATGGAAAAGATAGGAAACCATAAATGGGGCAGCAAATAACTTCCTGACCTGAGGAGTCGTATGGTTGAGGTGGGAGTTGATATGGAACGGGTAGCTGGATCACTTTGGAGGATTCGTTTGGATTGTTTCCTTTCCAGCATAAGGTTGCCAACCTTACGCTTCCTCCACCAGTCATATAACCTGAGCTGGAATTCTCCTGTACAATAGACAGATTTATGATAAAATTGATGTTTGTTCAAAGAATTGTAACGAACCACTATATTTCTCATCTAGCGAGATAGAATTACCTGTTGCAGTACATGGTCATCCGTACAAGAAAAAACTTTCTCATTGGCCTTTGAAGAAGGCAAGAACAGAACTCCCAACTGAAAATAGAGACAAACACATAAAGACGTTATAAGGGGGAAATGTGAAACAAGAACCTGCCTTTTGATTTTTTTTTTTTTTTTTCATGCAGGGAAAAACAAGTTTAATACCACTTACCGCTTTCTTACAAGATTGAGTGCCAAATTTTAGCTGGCAAAGGCAGGTAGAGGTTGAAGAGCAAAATATATTTACTAGCAGTTACAAATTTGCTTACCTTAAATCTCTTAGTGAAATTAGTTCCTTTTTAAAAAAAAAAAAATGAATAACTCTGGCAGTTTAGCTCCTATTATGAAGTTCAACAAAATGTTGAATTGACAAAAAAAAAACTATTGAGCATTTCTATGGTCTTTTGATGATGGACATAATCACATAATCAAGCAACTTCGTGTTGAGTGTTATCATGTAACTATGCTTTTTTACCACCACAAGAAGAGATGGTTGCTAGTTAGAAGGAACATAATGAAGTAATCCCCAAGAAACTTATTTGATCATGTGCATGACTTTATTATCAGATGATATCATCAAAGTATACGAGGAGTTCACCTCATACGAACGTATCATAAGCTGAGAATTGTTCTTCTGTAATGCACCCCAAGCAGCTTTGCTTAGATTTGCTGAAGTAAGAAGAAACCATCTGTCGCAAGGTTTTAAAGCAACATATAATCGAAGTATATCTTAAGGATAAAATGGTAACAGACAAGACATGACTAAATGTGTATGGTTTTGTGATGCTTACGCAAGATTTTGAGCATTGTACCGAGCATATGTTTTTATGTGTGGCATTGCATGACTGTTCCAGCAAAGTATATGCAGATAAGGTAAAAATCACATTACTGAAATGATATACCATAAAGTTTATACAGAGTAAATGTACATGCTTGTTAGTGACGTGAAAAAACATGCCATTCAGAATGATGCAATGCAGGATATTAATGACTTGATCACTTTTCCACCCCAATTTTGTTTACATAATGTTAGTAAAGCCACCAAGTGCCAAAAGAAGTTCAAAAAAAAAAAAAAAAATCCTCAGTCCTGTTTGAGTATAATATACTGTTTCAAGGATTAGATGAGATAAATGATCATTGCAGTTCTTCTATAGCGCAAAATGGATCTTGAGTGCAGAATATATCAGACACTTAGATTTCTTTCTATACATCTCTTCAGCCTATTCTATTTGTGCATATTAATTCAGAGTCTTTAACAGAAGTGGCATTCTTGTGAATACGACATCCAATAGAATTAGCATTCCTTAGTTTAGACTAGTTCACTACATGTAATTTTTATATATTCTATCTAGCAATTTCCCAAATAGCCAGGTGATGCCTCAATGCACTATTATGTATAATGGACACCTTTTTATCACCTACAGTCGTAGAAAATATTTCATTTATATATATTTTGATTCAAAATGACAAAGTCCAGAGTGAATAATGGACACACCAGCGGCCTACATGATTAGCTTTCCACCTTGCCCAATATTTTCTGAGAAAAGCTTTCTCTACATTCTTTTGCGGGCTTGGAATTGCATTGCCAGCTGCATAACCCTGGACATGGAGATCAATATTCAAGAACCATATAAATGATGTTTGAACTAATCAATAGCCAAAATTAATAAGTACAAAGCACTTGGATTTATGAAACAACAATAAATTAACAAATTAATCCTGATTGAATCATGTATTTATTAAAAGTAAAAAAACAACCCTATCTATGCTTAATTTTAGCTTCAGATCTATTTAGCTAATGGCTAGTTTCAGTTTAATGTAAACAGAGCATTTTGAAATCCTCACAAAAGTAGGGCCTCCACATGAGTAATTAAGGACTTCATCTCCATGAGCTATAAAGCACATGCTGCTTTCATCAAAAAAATATAAAGCACATGTTACATCTGATATCTTGGATTTTTTGGAATCCTAATTTTCCATGTGTTTGTTAGTTTGGTAATATATTTTTATTTCCAGCAAAAAAATGGGATTGTGTAGAAGCTTTGCCCTTACACAAATGGAATAGCTAATTGTAAATGACGCTCTGATCTAAGGTCTAGATCCTAACATTCTTAATATAAAAGTGTTCACTAGAAAATAGTTCTTTGATATCTTTCATTGTATGAGTGATTATAAACATATAAGGATAATGGAAACTGCCAAATGCTACAATTCAGAAATGGAATTATCTATAATTTCTCCCCATAAAAAGCCAGGGTGCTTGTTGTGGAACATTAGAATTAACCATGATGGAGAAATAAAGTACATGGTATCAAAGAAACATATATTCCTATAGGCTTTAGTAGCAATACCTCGATAGAGCATCTAACATCCTCAACCGTTGGCCAGATTATGAGAGGTTTTCCAATGCCCAGTGGAGATTTATCACTAGAAACGCCTGATGACATGGAGACTGCCAGCTCAGATATCCATTTTTCATCCAGAGAACCAAGGGAGGAAAACTGCAATGAACAATGAGACATCATATTTCCCTCGTTCATCAGAAATCCCACAAGGATTTCTGATTAGGATAAATGATCGAAGATATAAAAAAAAGTAATAGGAATGGAAGAGGACACAAGGATTTCTTCTTGCATCATGAGTCCATGCATGGTTTTTTAGACTATCATACTGGAGACACTGCTGGTTCATGGCATCGTTAATATGATTTAATATAGCTTGTTGTAGGCAGGACTTTCATTGAGTTCTTTTCTTTTTAAAAAAAAAACAATATACAGTTCTACACAGATAATGACAAAACAAAATACATGATCAAAATAACAACATGCATGACATTCTGATTAATGATGAATGCAACTCAATTAGGATGGCCTTGTTGGCCTAATCATTCAAATACAACATATCTTTAAATCAATTAAACCCAAGCTTACAAGAGAAAATAATTAAACCTCTGAATACAGGGGAGGCGAAGCATTGTATTGGCACAAAAAAAGATGATGCTACAATTATGACATCTGTAATTGTTTTCCACTATACACCAAATTTAACCACTATACACCAAATTTAATATACAAATGCAGCCGGATACTGAGTAATGCACTAAATTTAGCACAAGCAGTGTTGAAAGGATACATTTACTTCAACCTAATGTGGCACCAATTCTTCGGTTTAACAGAAAAAATAACTGAAAAGTTTGGTTCGGTTCAATTTTTTAATTGGTTAGGTTCAGTTGGGATTACAACAAAATAAAGTCGATCTAATTCTTCCAAAAAATTGGGCTTTTGATCCAACTCTTTGCCTGGAACTAGATATGTGGGTTCAAATTGAACTGGAGACAGTACCCTACCAACCTATACTGGTTACATTTAATTGAACCAAACTTTCCAACATTGAACATCCAACCAGTATAAAAGTTACATCTGCTACACAACGACAAGCTGGAGAGGGCATTTCTACCAATCTATACTGGTTACATTTACTTCCACCACTGAACATTAACCGGTATAAAAATTACATCTATTGATACACCAAGGCAAACTGTAGTCCAGGTTTAGTAATCAGCATCTGGTAATCACATTCCAATGTTTCTATCAGTTAGAAAAATTCGGACTATAAATGCAATTGTTATCAAATACATGGGGCATGGCTAGGATGTCACACAATAAAGAAAAAACTTATCTAATCATGATGTTTTAGTAAATCTGGTGGGTTGTTTACAAATATCTCAAATTTACAAAGTAAAGATGTTATATTCCACTTGAATGTCAAAATTTTAACCTACAAGATTTGACATGGTTTATCAGTTATTGACAAAAATATATGTCCAAAAAGTATCACCATTGCAACAAGAACAAAATAGTCAATTAACATAGCATGCCTATTAACTAACAGAAGCAAACATAGTCCTTAAAAAAAGCATTTAACAAAATACATCAACTAAAGCTAGAAAGAAAAATTATTATCACCTGATATACAAGAGGGGATTTACAAAATTCTTTGTCAAATACACAGTTTTCAAGAACACTCCGCAACTTCATATGCCCCCACTTCTTCAAATTGGAAGCTGTATGATATCCAGGAACTGAGGCAATTAACCTAACCTGTTCATATAACAAATGAAGCTAAATATAAAAATTACAGTACTGCATTGTTAATACATAGAAAGGCAAATGTATGCAGAAAAAGGCCAAAAACCTATTTAAGATTTAAACAGAAATTGCCAGAAAAAGTATTGTTCATGTCACCTTATTTCTTTATAATTACTCTTCAAATAAGAGGTGATAGGGTTCTAGGAGAAGGAAGAAATCAAACTGAGGAAATAAAAAAATAAAATAAATCTAATTACAATACAATAACAATAACAGAACATAATGTGCGTTGAACTGCATAATGTAATTTCACTAATCAAACTAAGCGTACAGACAAAAAATCAATCAGAACCGTTAAAGCCATGGACAAAAGGATAAGAAAATACCATTGCGCTGCTATAGTCGAACTTCTTAAAGAAAGAAGCATTGATGTTGACATTTCCGATTGTGGGTAGCTTGGCAGTAAATTCAGGCAACTGAAAGTTTGTTCCAAAGGCAATCAAGTTAGATTTCATTGTTTTTTTTAAAGCTGAACAAAGCACATTACTTAATCTTACTACTGCCAGAGGCAGCATAATTTATGATAGGCATCCCAATTTTACTTAACCAATCTAGGAACCATTTAAGCTTGAAAATACCACTTTAGAGTATCATAAACTCTGACAAAACCATAAAAAGGAAAACCACTGCATAAAATCCTAAGATCGAAGCATATTGGAAATGTAACAACACTAGGAATAGTTGAGCTTATATGAAGGTTATGGAGCAAAAGAAAAAATTGCTAAACTGCACATCTGTCTTTTATCAGTCTTTCATGGGGACAAGGTCATTTCAAGAATTTCCAAGTAACATACATCACCACATGAAAGAACTTACAAATTATTACCATTAGCAAACAGCCATCACTACTGTATTAAGTGCTTTGAGATAATAACCTCATATCCATGCACTGACCGTTGCCCTTCCAAGGGAAGTCTTGCATCCATAAGCCCTGGGTTTTGTTATTCCAATCAACATGGATCAAATTTGCAGTGTGCACAACAACACGCACTCCTTTGGGATATACAAGAAGCATAGCTTTTGAATGGTGTGTTCCATATGCAATAGGAAGTGAAGGTTTATGAAAGACCCAATTAGCAAGTTTGACCTTCTGTTGTACCAGACATTAACAGATATCAATTATGCATGAAATCAAGATCTGAAACAATAATGCATAACCACTATAGCCAGGATATATATACATCATACATACATATACCTTAAAATGGTCCTCTGAACCATCACTTTCACCATGCACAACAAGGACATGAGGGATCTTCCTCAAATTTGGGCATGCTAAGCATAAGAAAATATAATTACCATTTTGTAAACAATTTTATAAATGCTTGGCTAAGCATGTTTATGTTAACAAACCATAGAGCAAGAGACAATATATTCAATGAGAAGCAAATAAATTCAGGCAACTAGAGTTCCAGAAGATACCAGATACCAACCAATCTATGTCCACCATGTAATTTGAAAGAATAGCAACAAGTGCATTCCGCTGCAAAGTATTGAACACCACAAGGTTAAACTCTTTATGTAACCTTACATATAATATAAGAAGTATTCCTTTTGACTCAATGAAAGCATGCTAGCTTAAGACAAAAAAATAAATAATCATACAGTTATGTAAAATCTAACAAAAGTAGCATGTCATGCATTTTGATGTTTGAAATTGCAAACTTTACAAATTGGTAATATCTATTACAATACATATATATTCATCTCATCTAATTATCGAAGTTCTCTTTTTGGTCAGAGTTTTAGACATCCATTTAACTGTGCACCTTTATAAATTCATGATTGTTGTTCTATTTCCAGCACCAACTAATATGCATCAATTACTTTCAAGATTTTTGTCAGTGATTTTCTTCAATTATGATATCTCCATAGATCACAAAAAGTATTTGAAATTCAAAAATAAAATAAGGAGTTATTTTTTCAAACATATTCATGTGATGGATTCCTCTGATATCCTTCTCTCTAGTTCTCTTCTCATATTATGTCTGTGTCAAAATAAAGAATCTAGAAAATAAAATAATAGACCACATTAATGTCTCACACCAAACTACTGTCAACTTAAAGCCTAGCATTTTCGTTACATGAATATAAAAAAGCAGAACAGATGTTAGAGCAAATATGTCCAAGATAATAGAAGAAAAAAAATCAATAAATTGTACCTCTATGACATCTCCAATGGTAATTGATGAGGTATTTGCCCATGCTGGAAGGCATTGTACTTGCATGAGCCGGAATGTTGAAGGTAGTGTCTTTGTTGTGACTCTATAATGTCGAATCGCCTCCTCATCACATGATGTAAATACCTGTGTCACTGAGATGAGGATCAATTATCCTAACAACAATCAATTAACTATTTTCAAGAGATTTTCCTGAGCAATCAAACCAATAGGTATTATGAATGAGCAAAGTAGAAACAATTAACGCTGATGATATATGTTTTGTTTAGTGAAAAAAAAATGTTGGTTCAATAATAATGATGAAGTATAAATGTCAAATAAAAGAAGCATTGCAATCAACCTACAAATAAAATTAATTGGAAACATCCCTCAATTAAAGAAGTCAGACAAATCATCTCTATTTAAACTTTTAAGCTCCAAGAAAGCTTATTCTCTCAAAAAAATTGTTTATTAGCCCTGAATCATGATATTTTGTTAAAAGGGTAAATTCCTGCTCATAGGGTTAGGCAGGCAATGCCACCACTGTGTAAGTATTCTGAAATATCAAAGAATGTGGTATAATAGACAGTTATCCCTTTACTAAATACAGGACTGTCCTGGAAGGCTCGAACATAAAAAAAGTTACCAATGTAAGAGATGCAAAGCAATATAGTATGAACCTGCAAATTACTTGAAAAAGATTCATAAGTATCAGCTTGTCGAATTCTTTTATTTACTGAAGCCTCCTCAACACTTTGCCTCTTTTCTTTTCTTAAGAGACCTGAATTTGTTTCAGGCAATATACGTTTATCCCCACCTTTTACATGCTTGTATAGATAATGTCCAGGAATCAGCTCAATAATGTCACCATCAATAAGACTGGCTGTCTCTTGAAAAGAGACCTTCTTTCTTTGACCTTCAGATCTCAAAATTATTGGATTTGGTCCTTCCTGCAGGGCAAAAAATTTTGAATTTTGATACAGACAGAAATCAGCTTAAATGTACACCTTAACCTAGGTATCATAAAAAAACCAAGTCCTATGGAACTTATAAGAAATAAACAAGCAATGACGGATAAGAATCTTTTCCACAGATACATAGGATTACATTACTAAAGTCAACAGGACAGGGAGGTAAATTTATACCTTCAAAATCACAGCTTGGAACTGTTTCTACTAGTTTGTAGTTTCATAACCAATGATTTTGGTATTGATGTTTGCCAAATAATGCAGGATTCCTTATAAAAGTACTAAAGCCAACAGGACATGGAGGCAAATTATATCTTCGGTATTACAGCTCAGAACTGTTTCTACTAGTTTGTAATTTCATAATCAATGATTTTTGTATTGATGTTTGTCATAATAAAATCCTATATAGGCCTGAAGTCTATTAGCATATCATAGAAAAGCTTGACAATTGTCTATGCTGCAAGGATCATTTCTCACGGAAGTGAAACTTAGAGAGATTAAAAGGCCTATTTAATCATATGATGGCCCATAGAATCAGTGGTCTAGACCTACTCATGGATATGGAAATCAGACCTCAGTGGCACCAGGTAAAACTATAAAGTTTTGTTAGTGATACACTTGGTCCTGATTATTGAGAAGGCTCATCAGTTATTTGGAGTTTCCTGATAGCTCAGAGATGGGGCCACATGGCATATCTTTGTCAAAATACTCTGTGGACCTATATAAGGATCGATGGTACTCATTGCAGTACCTTATGTTTGCTTGATCAGCAAAATAAGAAGCGTGTCTGTCTAACTGTTCTATGAACCTACAGGTATGGTAACTTTGTGCTCAAGACTGTGGCCAACTATTGCTGTTTTTGATGGCTGGTCTCGAGGTAACTTGCTCATCAACTATCATTGCTTATATTTTAAGGTTCATATGACTGGCTAGAAATGAGACTAAATAATCAATTTTCTACAAGGCAATTGCTTATCTATCCAGGCTCAGCCATTCAATGATTGCTCCAGATGCCAATTGAACCACCATAAAAAAAGTGAATGAACAATAACAGAAGAGTCATCTTCATTATAAGATGAAGAACATGGCTGCATATTGTAGCTTAAGGCAGGCAATACAACTTGAAAATCCTGTGACAAAGGATCATTAAGATCAACTCAACCATCTGTATGTACATAACTAAGTAATGTCAATAATACCATAGCTAATGTACCAAACTTCTATTGGGCAGGTTAAGTCTATTTCAATATTTCTGGAGGTTAGGACATTCCATCTCTATAGAGAAAGAAATTCAATAGAAAATTTTGATGTTGGAAGATTGATCAAATGTCTTGGCCTTGATTTCCAGGTCAAAGTCTATATTTGCTGTCACAGAAAGTTTCCTCCTTTTCGCTAAAATAAAAGCATTATAAACAATGTGTATAATTGGCAGCTCCAATATAACATTAAAACTAGAAGGCGCAAAATTGTTATTGATAATCTGAATATTGTCTATGTGCATACAAACCACAACAATTTTGGTGGAGCTGTCAGCAGAAACTTGCAAAGTAATATGCTTCCGACTGACTCGCTTGTCAGGCTCAAGGAGATTACTACGGCCAATGACATTATCACCTTCAAAAATTGCTATATTGGAAATTGTACTGTCTGCAACAAGATTCCTCGTAAGTGGAACTAAGATACCAGTCTTCACCTGAAACATGTAAGCTCTATTTACAGGACTTATTTGTGATTAACACATTGAAGCAGATCAGCAACAATCAGAGTACATCTTACAGTTGTAACTTAAGTCCCATTTACAATAATTAGTGATAAGATGAAATTTTAATTGGAAATGATTTGGCCGATTATGATGCATTGACCAAGAATATCTACAAAGCATCTATAAGAACAAAAAAATAAACCAAGAATGAATGATAATACCAATTCCAGAAGTCATAGCAATGTACAGTTTCGATCTGGCTTCCAACTAACAAAAGTAGTGCACAAGCATGCAAGTTGGCTAACCATTATTAGGACATTATATAAGTTCAATGCAAATGACAGATCCTTAATGAACTGTTAGTGAATTGATAAACTGAAAGTACGAGGTCCTGAAGGATTAGGATAAAAATACAAAGATTCCATGGGAAGTAGAGAGCAAACTGGATTGACTCCTTGATCTATTGGCGAAAAACCTTAAGCATGCAAGCTTTCAAGAAATGCATTAACTTGTTTATCGAACAAAAAAAAAAAAGCATAAAGAAACGTGTCCCGGGGAGTTTTGCGATGGAGTTATGAATACCCGAGAGTCCGCCATGAGAGAAGAGGTTGGAGAAGAAAGGTCTTATATCCGTTTGGGAACAACCGGCGGAGGCCGGATGGAAAGAGAACACCCTCCGCGACTGGGATTGGCAAAGGAGGAGCCCTAGGTCGCCATCAACCGGCCGGCTCCAGCTCGACGAGGAGCGAGCGGCGAGCTTAACCAGTGCGTTTCAAAAGGTCACGGAGGCCCAAGAGTACGAAAGTGACCGTCAACTAAGGCCTTTTATCTTAGATCATCCTGTTTACTCTGAAAGATGAAACGGAGAAGAAAAGGAATTAATTTTAAGGGTTTTTTTTTTTAAAAAAAAGTCTCTCAAATTAAGAAATATCATTTTAACATTTTTTCTAAAAAAAAATAAAATAAAATCAGCATCTTTTTCATGATTTTATTTCAAAAATATCTCTAAATTCAAGGTCGTTATAAAAGCTAACTTCTACAACATTATAAAAGTTATATGTTAGCTTTTACACGTTTGATTATGATTAAATTATATTTAT
This sequence comes from Zingiber officinale, assembly GCF_018446385.1. Taxonomy (NCBI): domain Eukaryota; kingdom Viridiplantae; phylum Streptophyta; class Magnoliopsida; order Zingiberales; family Zingiberaceae; genus Zingiber; species Zingiber officinale. The sequence continues at coordinate 117,894,039 of NC_055987.1, forward strand.
TTAAAATATAATAAATGTCTTTTCATCTTTTAATTGCTCGTTCACATATTATTTTAATCAAGTTATTATTTAAAAAAAGTAAAATTAAAATGGTATAAAATCATTATTGTATAATCTTTTGCACATTATAGAAGCTACATATTAATTTCTATTTAGTTGATTATGATCAAATAATATTCATTTGAAATGAAAAAATATCATGAAGTCTCAATCATTTATTTTATTCGCTAAAATGTTATTTTAATCAAATTATCACTCAAATAAATAAAATTAAAATGATATATAACTACTATTGTAGAAACTAACATCTACTTTCTACATGTTATAGAAACTAATTGCTAGTTTCTACAGTCGAATAATCATATAATGAATGATAGAAATTAGTTGTTAGCTATTGTAAAAACTAAATGTTAACTTTTATAATTGTATAAGCTAGTTAGTAATTTATACACGATCGAATGATCAAGTAATATAAAGATATTTTGGGCAGAGTGCTTTAAATAGGGCACCCATTTGATTTTAATAAAAAATAGAGTGCTCATATGAAAACGCACATGAGAAACCCCATTTGATTTTTTTCTCAAAAAAAATAATAAAAAGAGAAAGACGAATAAAGAAAATGCAATCGACATATGTGGTCGCTTGAAGTGACCTTAAGTGAGGTTGTCATCATCCACAGTCACATAGGACCATCACCATGCAAGATCACTATCCATGGCAGTGTAAGGCTACCGTTTGTAGTCATGTGAGGTTTGATTGTGAATTGGAAGTAATTTTTATTGTACATTTGGGAGTATAGTTTGTAAAATTATGATCTTGGATCATAGGATCGTGCAATCATATGATCTAGAAGTAGAAATTAATCTCAAATCGGGCCGAATTGATTTTTACAATAGAATCATAGCAAAATCGATAAAATTGGAATAGGATGGAGCAAGATCAGTAGAAGTTTTGAGAGGTCATAATTTATCCTCAGGGTGTAGCGTAGACAGTGGGTGTATGACATCTCTGGTGTAATGGTCAAGGGTCGATTCTCAGGAATTGACGACTTAAGCTTTACCCCACCATGAGTCTATAACCTGTGTACCTGCATGTACCTCTCTCCATATCCATGGGGTCGGCACTAGGGGGGTTGCTAAGGTAGTGGATCTACCTTTTTTGAGAGATCATAATTTTTAACTCAGATTGAATCACAAGATCTATAATATATCAAATTAAAGTTCATTTAGAAATTCATATTTAATTAAAAGGTTTACACTTAACCATCCATTTTTAAATCCAAAAAATATCTTTTAAAGTCTTTTTGGAGGCTCAAAAGATTATCTTTTTTATTATTATTATTTTTTGTCTTTTGCAAAGTTAGAGTTAGGGTTCTGAGATTATTTAAACATTTGTTTAGTTGTTTTTAGTTAATTTTTTATTAATAATATTCTATCATTTTTTTCTTAAAATGACGAGTTTTTCTTTGTCTATTGCGTAATATTTTGTGGAATCAACATGTCTTTAAAAAATTATTTTTGATGTTTGTGTTTAAATCAAATGATTCAATAACTTTCGCTATATTAGTTGCTTTGTTGCCTTTTAAATTAGGTCATCTTATAAATCAAGAGAATATTATTATTATTATTAAAAAATTTATACTATTTCATTTTATGATATAAAAATATAAATATTATTAAGTACTACTATGTTAGAATGTAAATAAATTATTAGTTCATTTAAATTTGTATAGATAATAATGTCATTTGAGAAGTTAAATGTCGGCAGTTACATGTATATGTAAAATTATTAATATATTTATATGCAAAAAACCTTTTTAGATATTTTTAGTAGCATTGTACAATCCCATCGTAACTGATTCAATCCTGACCCAAATGCATTCTATGTAGGATCACGGAAAATAGGTACATGTATTATAAAAGATTCAAAAGGTAACAACGTCAAGTTTACAATCAAAACCACTCAATCAAAACCAACCTCTGGATATGATGTGACCATGGCAATCACAAGCATACATGCATCAATTACAAGCTTACATGCAAGCAACAAACTATCCAAGCTCCACCAAAACCTCAAGTTTACACCACACGTTGATAAGAACAATGCATACCATCTACATGCACTAATCACATGCTTGCACCCACACGGTGACAAGCAAGCAACACAATGCGCACAATCTTGCACCCACACATTGCTAAGAAATCCACACATGCACAGTACAACAATCAAGCACCACAAACTACACAAGCTCCTCCAAAAATCAATGGACAACACAAGCACCACCAAAACCAACGAATGCCACAAGCACCACCAAAACCAACGAACTACACAAACTCCACCAAAACCAACACGGATCAACATAATTCTTCCGTATATACAACATATCATATCGCACACTACAACTACTACGATATACACAAGTCCACAAAATGATACACATGTATTTAGATTTTACGTAGCATCCTGTCAACATCAGGCAACATCTTCTTATAGCAACACTTGTCGCGGGCTTCCCATAGAACATAGATCATACTAAAAACTCTAAGATGTTGGACCTTCATTCACCGACTTGCACCTTTACAGTGTTAGCCAAGAATGTGAAATAGTTTCATCACTGAGTTGACTTCATGACTTATCTCTAACAATCTCCTCATCTTGTTCCAAAGAGTACATGTGATAGGGCACTCAAAGAATAAGTGAACATTCGACTCATCTTAACATTGACAAGACATACAAGTCTTGTTCACATCATATGACAATCTATCTACCATCCATAACTTCTCATGCGCTAGTAACCACACAAGGAATCAATGCTTTAGCATAATTTTTGGCCTCCATACCACAGAAGCCTAAGTTACCGTAGGCCCCCTTGGTTTGAAGAAGTCATAGGCATTAGCAACCCCTTTCTTTTCATCAACAAACCATTCAATCATCTTCATATTCGCCTTCCTAATATCTTGTGAACCCCTTTAAATTTTGCATCGAATATCCACAAGTCTTTAAATGAGAGGTAAGTCTGAAGTCCTTACCTCCCTTTGCCAAAAATCCACACCTTTGATGTAGTGTTGGTGAATTCATCTCACCCATATCGAGTCCTTCTTTGATTGAATCTCCCATAATATTTTGCGTAGCAAGGCTTCATTCCATGCATGAAGACTTCTAAGTTCATATCCACTATCTTCTTTAGAAACGTAAATGGTAGCCCATGATATCGGGGGAAGCTTCGAAGTCTACACAAATATTCGACATATAGCCTTTATCTTTTCGATAACTCCACTGGGAATAGGAAACATAGTGAGCTGATAACACTCTATTCCTTGAAACACCGATCTTACCAACTCCAACTGGTCCACATAGGAAAGGGTCGGGATTGCTTTGGACAAACACATATCTTTCTCGCAATGTCATTAAGCAAAAGGCCTATAGTTAGCTATTCTCAACTTCTCCGTCGCAAGTAGAATGCCCAATATCGAAAGGGGAACATACCCTCTTGGAACCCAATAATCCGAAGCAACTAAGCTTCATACTATCATCAAACCCTGTCATATATATGTGTAATTTCCATGAGTTTGCCTTCAACCCTGACTCCTCGCCAAAATGCTCCAAACGATCCACTAGAACTTTGATGGAGGACTCATCCATCTAAACAAACATCATCAAGTTGTCGGCATAGGCTAAGTGTGTGATACCAACCTTTTTGCATATGGGATGGAAGTGAAAGAGGGCTTCAAAGAGGCCACTTGCAACATTTTTGACAAGATTTCAATACATAAACTAAAGAGCAAGGGTGATAAGGGGTCACCTTGCCCTAATTTGTAATGTCTGCTAAATAAGCGATAATGCCACCATTTAGAGATATGGGATAAGAAGTCGTGTTAATGCACTCTCTAATCCATCCACAATATTGTTGGAGAAATCTATAGCCAACAAGGGACATCATTAGAAACTCCTAATCAACCGTATCAAACACATTCTGCAAGTCTACCTTTAGCATGTACCTTGGTGAGATTCTTTTCCTTGCATATTTCCTTAGTAGCCCTTGAACAAAAGTTGTTTGGGTGGGGTCCAATAAATATCCCAACATCAATGATAAATGTCTGGTCAACACTTTGACAATCATCTTGTAGAAGATGTTACAAGAAGAGATAGGTCTATAATTCGTAACCCTCAAAGCATGATCCATCTTTGACAATAGAGAGATTAAAGAATGGTTTCACTGTTTAAGCAATCTCCCTTCTTGAAAGAACTCTTGGGCAGCAACATTAAAATTCGGACCAATAATATCCCAACTAGAGGAAAAGAACTTTGCCCAAAAACCATCCAATCCCGGCACCTTATCATGCCCTATGTTGTGTAGTGCTCCTTTGAGTTCCTCCACTGGCCCCCACTGTCGTGTATCCATTAGCCTCCATCCAGTGAAGTCATTATTGTCTATAGGGGTACACACCATTTGCCTAAGTAAATCATGAAAATAGTGCACAAACTCATCCGTCACTTCACCCATGTTTATTGTTTGGTCCCCATTACATTTAATGAACAAAATAATGACATTTCTCTTGTTATTCCTTTTCAATGCATCATGGAAAAATTTGGTACACTTCTCAAATAGGCATGTTTATCCCTTTGTTGATAGAATTGTTTCTCCGCCTCTGCTAGAAGCATTGTCTTCTTCCTTATGTCTTCATAATCTGGGGGGATGCCTCTTCTTGCTAGAATACTATGTTGCAATTCTTACAACTCAGGTTTTGGCCTTCTTGCTCTTTTAGAAATGTGACCAAATTGCTAATTGTTCAACTCTCTCAGCTGCCCCTTCAAAAGCTGTAGTTTCTCCTTGAGCACAAATTGAGCATTAGCATTCCGCATAATCGGCGCCACCCAAGATTCTTCCACCACTTTCTTAAAGTCCTTATGCAATGACTACATATTAAGAAACTTAAATGGTCGGTTGAGTGTGATCCATTGGTAGAGTATACACTATACCACATGAATGATCCGATAAGTATCCGGGTGCCATAAACTCCACATAAGTATTAAAATTTGTCATCAACAAAAAAATATTCACCATAGCTCTATCCAATTTACAAAACACTGTATCGTTGGACCAAGTACTAGGGTAAAAATTTAAAGATCCCTTATTTCATAGTTGGTAATCGGAGATCCCCAATGTTTATCCTAAGTTGATATAATTGAGTTAAAATCACCCATAATCATCCATAGTTCAGAGATAGTCCCACTAAGCTCCTTAAGTGCCTCCCATAATGGTCTTCGTGCAATAATAGAATGAAGCCTACAAATAAATGTCACCAAGAAATTCCTTTAGGAAACCCGACATCAAACAAGACAATGGATGAATTGTTTGGTTGTCATGACAACCTCCATATCAACCCTCTGTAAATCCTAAAGGAGTAATATACGACCACAATTAGATATATCAAAATTATGAACATGCCCCATACTTGAAAATTGTCTTTGCATAATTGGGTCAAAAGAATTTCCCACCAGTTTGGTCTCCAATAATGCCATCAACTAAATATTCTTTTGTGTGAGGAGGTGTTGCACCCCCATGTTCCAGGAACTTATAAAAGACCCTAATGTTCCACACAATTACCTTCTTTGACACCTCTTGTTCAAGTTGCTCGGACCCATAATTGTCTACCATTTTACGAGGGCACAGAACCTCCATTCAATTTCGTGCCCACCTCTCCATTATACACCGATTAAGCCATAGAGGAAGAAGAAATATAGCTCAAGGTCACTGGTATGGTGGGCAAACCATCATCATCCTGCGCTTCATTTTGAGGTACTTGTTGTGTGTGTGTGGGGGCATCCGCCACTCCCCTTATGTCTCCAACATGACCCATAGGTCTTTCTATCGTAATCAGAGTCGGATCATCCACAACCACAATTGTCGAGTCATTCGGCACCTCCGAAGTAATACCATTCGGCCCTTCTTGAGCTGGCCTCCTTCGATACCTCGATCTCCTTCGACCACGTATTGATTAGGACCTTGGTCGTTGAGGACGGTTCACATCTGAACCCCCGGTGCCTCATGATCAACTGCATGTCCTTAGGGTTCAGCTGGAGCTACCCTCTTACGACAATCTCCTTATTGTGACTAATTCTTCAGTAATTGTCACAAAAGTCAAGCACCATTTTATAGATAATTTTGAGTTCTAATTAAGCTCCCGTTGGAAATTGAATTGAAACAGTTGGTTACTACTCGGAATACTGTCTTAGTTCCCCTGTACAAAAATTTGTACAAACATAGAACTATCCTAGCTACCCATGTGCTCTACTAAAGTTAAATTTGGATTGTAAACGATGTTTAACATTATTAATCCAAATTTTCCTTTAGAAGTAAAATTTGGATTGAGAATGAAACTTAACATTCTTACTCCAAGTTCAACCGATGTGATCTTCCTAAGTTAAAACATATTACAGAAATTATCAAATATCTATTTCAAAGATCGGCTTCCAGGTTAAACATGACGAGACACTAGGCCTTTTTGGGTATGAGATCATCCACTACTTCTTAGACAAAGCCTCACAAAGAAATTAGATATTTAACTTCTTACAGTAAACTAGGTTTAACTATAGAGACCTCAATAGAAACATATTATCGAAACATTAAATCAAAAAATAAAATTGATAACAAAAACGATAACTAAAATCGATAACCTCTTGTATTTGGTTTTTCAAGATCTATACAAAAGATGAACTAGTTATGATGCGGAAACTAATAACTAGTTATACCTTTTGTAGCTTATAGACCTCTTGATCTTCTATTGTATTCCTCTCCTTCTCTTGGACGTCGTGTGGGCGACGATCTTCCAAGAGGAAATCCACACAAGCTTCTTCCTTTGCTTCCAAGATCCGGCCACCAACTAACCTCCAAGAGATGCTAGACAAGAGAGCTTCCATATCTTCTTCTTCTCCTTCAATCAACCAGCCTCCAAGAGATCTCCCACAATTGATGTTGCCGGCCTCCAAGAGAGAAAACAAAAGGAGAGAAGAGAAAGAATAGGACCAACCACCAAGGAATTAGAAGAGGAGAATAGAAGATGTGTTGTGGGGTGAGGCACCCCCTCCTTCTCTTTTATAATCCTTGGTCTTGGCAAACAAGGAAAGTTTTAAACATAATGAAAACTTCCTTATATTCCTTGCCAATGACTAAAAAAGAAAGTTTAAAAAAAAAAAAATTAAAACTTCCTTTTAAGCTTGTCATGGCCGGTCATATTCAAGTGCTCCAAACAAGGAAAGTTTTAAACATAAAATTAAAACTTCCTTATTTATTTTCGGTAAGAAATTTTAATTAAAAAAATTCTCTTTTAAATCCCTTGTTGGTTATAAAAGGGAAATTTTATAAATTAAAATATCTCTTTTAAAACATGTGGATGGTTACCAAAAAAGAAAGTTTTATCAAAAATTAATTTTTTTTAACTACAAATAAGGAAAGATATCAAACATTTCTCTTAATCCTTTGTAGAAAACTATAAAAGGAAAGATTTTAAAATTTAAAACTCTCTTTTAAAACCATAGCTTTCACATAAGGAAAGATTTTAAAATTTATAATCACCCTTTTATTTAATGTGTGGTCGGCCACCTTGCTTGGGCTCCAAGCTTCGTCGACCATTGATCTTGGCTCCATCCTTGGCTTGGTCGGCCCTAGCATGGGCTCCAAGCTTGTCTTGGCCGGCCACAAAGAGATGGGTAAGAAGCTTGGCTCTAAGTGGATATAAGACTTTATAAATAAGAGGCTACAATAGGGACCGAGAGGAGGAATTTATTTTGGTCTCTCGATGAGCTTGAGCTTCTCGTGTTCGCCTTGAACACCCAACTCAAGTTCATCAATAATAACTCATACCACTAAAGAGTTATTATTGCACTACCGCACCAATCTCATATTACAATATGATTCCTTCTTATCATAAGTGCATTAGTCTCCTTGTGTTTAAGATATTAAATGTCCACTAATTAAATGAGTTATTGACAACTCACTTAATTAATATCTAGTTCCAAGAGTAGTACCACTCAACCTTATTGTCATGTCTGACTAAGCTCACTACAGGGTTTACATGACAATTCTTATGAGCTCCTCAAAGGGGCATCATCAACTTAGATTACTAGGACACAATTTCATTCTATAATCAATAACACACCATATAAATAATATCATTTCCCAACTTATTTGGTCTATTGATTTAACGAACTAAATCACACCCTTTGATAAATTAAAGAAATAAATATTAAGTATACGTGCTTGTTATTATATCATGATTGAGAGTACGTACTTCCATAATAACAGAGGTTCTGTTCATTTTTGTAGTTAGTATAAAAAGAAATTACCTCAAATGGTCCTGCTCAATACACTCATAGTGTACTAGTGTAATTTTATAGTCAAGATAAACTAATACCAAATTACACTACAATCACTCCAATGGTTTGTCTCATTCCATCTTGGTTGTGAACTACTATTTATAATTTATAAGAAACTGATAACATGAACTTCTGTGTGTCTCCTCACACCATGTTATCTACAATATAAATTAAATGGACAACTACACTTAACATAAATGTAGATTTTGACCAATGTGATTCTTATTTCAAAATAAATGTTTTCAAAAAGCTAGACTTTTAGTATACATTCTAACAAAAACCTCATGAACCATAGCTCCAACAACAGAAACTTCAACCAAGTGTTTAGCGTACTCCAACCTCTCCCTTATTGGTGTCAAGCTATCGGTGTACAACGACTTCCCAACGTCTGAGCCAATCACACTCCTTGAGCCTGTCCTAGGGGAGGAAACCTAGGCATCCCATGTGGCAAGTTAGCCACACCAACTACATGATCCACCTCAACTTGATGTTCCATATCAATGTGATCTTGTTGAACCACTTGTTCCACCGCACCTGCCATATAGGACCCATGATCTGCCATGTCATCAGCCACGACATCTGCTGCACCAACCACCTAAGAGGACACGCCAACTTCCAAAGCCACTTCATCACTTCTTTCCATACCACACTCTACAGTGAAGCCAGCTGTCAAGTTAGTCATCGAAATTTCCATGTTGGCAAACCTTGATTCTTCAAATGAGACCTTTGCATAGTTTTCACTTAAGGGAGAATATTTCAGGCCATTTTTCTTTTTACTGAGACCTCTTTCACGGAAATAGATACATATATATAAAACTAGATTGAGAGGTAAAAACTCTCAAACCGCATTATAAACCATTCACGATAACCAGGAGTTTATCCTCTACAGTTGAGGTAAACTCCTTGATCGTAGTTCTAGATTATAACAAATCAAGTAAACAACATTCCTGAATTACTTTACTGCCTGCCCATCGCATTATCCTAACATTCCAAGCAGGCTCCCTCATCTTGTCCAGCTTTATATCCCGTTCGGCTTCTTGTTTCAGTCGTCGTCATGTCCCGTTTAGTAGTATAAGCCTCAATCGTCCTGATCAACCCTTCATGCGCTAGTCAGCCCTCCTTATGCCAGACTACCCCTCATGTCTCAATATTTGAAGTTACACACAATGCCCGAGCGACCATTGTGACCAGTCGAGCAATGTATAGTTCGTTCTGACTGAGAACTCTTTCACAGAAATATGTATAAAAACTAGTTTGAGAGGTAAAAACTCTCAAACCACATGTCAAACCATACAAGTATCATGAGTTTAAACCTCTTTGGCTGAGGTAAACTCCACAATCACACCCTCTTCCTTGCCACAAGCACAACACCACATGGGTACATGACACCCAATGAGATGGATACACATCACTCTTGCATGCAATCAAAAACTGCAGCCACACTTGGCATTACACGTACTTAAGCCCACATTTGGACTTTGCATTCACATACAACTCAAAACAAAACACATCCATCATACAAAACAACAACGTACCAAACAAACACCATGACACCAAGCAAGGCCCTCCACGGATGCAAGCAAAGCCACCATGCACACCTTGGACATTAGCACCACACTTCCAGCAGTAGATAAAAATGGACAATGAGCCAAGCCAAGCCATGCACGGATCAAGAAAAACCACAAAATCAAACACCGTGTAGTTGCCAAGCCAAGCCATGCATAATGAGCTTTGGACAGCAAGTATAGTGAGCTTCGGACAGCAAGCACAGTGAGCTCCAAAGATAGCAACATCAGCATTGTGGCCTCCATTTCCTTCAGGTACAGTTAACATTACACCTTCTACACCATCCAACAGCAACATTCAACCTGCAAATGATGAACACTAAGGAGGTTTCAAGCCCACAAATCGGTGGGTATGTATTTGGACCTTTCAAAATAGTCAATCCACATCCGATATAATGCCTTGATACCAGTACTTATTTCTAGCTTCCCACATATAATATATTGAGCTAGAGATGGCTAGATGTCGGGCCTTCATCTTTCTACCACCACCCTTGTAATATTTTCTAAAAATTTGATGCAACTCCTTAAAGGATTTGAAGTTGTGCTTGATCTCCAACCATCGCTTCACCTTGCACCAAAGTTTACAAGCCACCGGACATTCAAAGAAGACATGTTTATTTGATTCTTCTTATTGTTGGCACATGACACAATCCTTGTTTTCCTCATACTCCATTCTATCCTTGGTCCTCAACCTCCCATGAGCTAACATCCATAATGTGATACGGTGTTTTGGCATGATTTTTGATTTCCACACCATAGATTTCCATGCTACTTTTGACCCCCTTGGCATGAAGAAATTATATGCATTTTAACTCCATTTTCTATCCCAATGAACTAATCCATCATCCTCATATTTGCACTTCCAACACCATTTGAGGTTCTCAAGACCTTGTTCTGAATTTCTATAAGTCTCTTGATCAAAGGGGAGTCTGAAACCTTACTTTCCCATGCCCAAAAATCTCCACCTTTTATATAATGATGGTGTACCCAATTTATCCATAAATAATATATTTTGGACTTGATATCCCATAAGATTTTGTTCAACAAAGTCTCATTCCATGCATGTAGATCTCTAAGATCATATCCCTCATCTTGCTTTGGTAGACAAATTTTTTCCCAAGATATAAGAGAGCATTTGGAGGACCAAACAAACATACGACAAAGTGCTTTAATCTTATCTACAACTCTACTAGGAATTGGAAGTATTGAAAGCCAAAAGCATTCCATTCCTTGTAGAACCGTATCTATCAATTCCAATCTTCTGACATATGACAAAGTATATTTGGGTCAAACATTTATCCTTCTTGTAATAACCTCTATGAGCGGTTTATAATTAGCAATCCTCAATTTTTCCACCGCCAATATAATACCCAAATATCGGAAGGGGAAGGTACCTTCTTGGAAACCCAAAAGATCAAGAATTTGAGCCTTCACTCTTGCATCTACACCGGCCATGAAAATCTACATTTTTTGTGGATTTACCTTTAATCCCAAGGTCTTTCCAAAGAAATTCAAAAAATATGCTAAATGTTGTGTAGAAGAAGTATCTGCTCGGCAAAACAACATAAGATCATCCGCATAAATAAGGTGTGTGATGCCCACCTCCTTGCATATTGAGTGGAAGTGGTAGGATGACAATTTGGAGGTGGCTTTGAGTTTCCTTGATAACACCTCAATACATAATCCAAACAACATGGGAGAAAGAGGATCCCCTTGCCCAAGTCCTCTTTGTCCACTGAAGAAACCATAAACTCCACTATTAAGAGAAATAGAGTAACATATTATTGTGACACATTCTTTGATCCAATTGTAATATCGTTGGGGAAAATCAAAATCAACCAGTGCCATCATAAAGAAATCACAATCCACCATGTCAAAAGCTTTTTTCAAATCCACTTTGATCATATATTTAGGAGAAACCCTTTTCCTTGCATATTTCCAGAGCAATTCTTGAGTCAAATATATGTTGTCACCTATGGAACACCCCTTTATAAATGCTACTTGAGTCAGATCCAATAGGAAATCCATAACTTCCGATAACCGGGCAGCAAGTATCTTTGAAATAACTTTGTAGAAGACATTGCAACATGAAATTGTTCTATAGTCCGCTACCCCCACCGCATGGTCCCCTTCCGGCAGAAGTGATATTAAGGAGTGGTTCCATTGCTTTAGTAGTTTGTCACTTTGGAAAAATTTCTGCACAATTGCAATAGAATCGTTACCAATAATATCCCAAGATGAGGTAAAGAATTTCAAACAGTAATCATCTAGATTCGGGGCTTTTCCACACCCAATGTCATGTAAAATTACTTTTATTTCTTTTAACATGACCAGCTTGCTTAGATTCTCAATTTGCCCCAAGGTGAGCTTCCTTTCGGTGATCTCATTGCCATCCAAAAATGTGCACACCTCTTTTTTACCAAGTAAGACATGAAAGTAGTCAACAAATTCCTCCACTACTTCACCGATACTTGTGGTTTGGTCCCCATTCCGTTTCTTGAGTGTGATGATTGCATTCCTCTTGTTGTTCCTCTTCACCACATCATGGAAAAACTTTGTGCATTTATCCGCACTCTTCAAGTATATATTCATGGCCCTTTGTTGGTAGAATTATTTTTCCGCTTCAGCTAAAAGATTTACTTTCTTCCTTATATAAGTGTACTCTATAGGAGTTCGGTCACCATCTAGAATGTTTCTTTAGACCTCCTCTAATTCTTATTTTGCTCTCTTTGTCTTCTTCGAGATGTGCCCAAATTTATTCTTGTTTAGCTCTCTCAAGCACCTTTTCAAGTGGAATATCTTTACCTTGAGAACATATTGAGCGTTTCCTTGTATAGGGGCTGCCCATGAGTCCTTCACAATCTTCTCAAAGTCTTCATGCAATGCCCACATGTTGATAAATTTAAAAGCTCTATTCGGAGGTTGGTCTTTGGACAAAGTATGCACAACAGTACATGAATGGTCTGAGAGACACCTCGGTGCTATAAACTCCATATATGCATCAAAATCTACCATCAACCAAAAAGAATTAACCAAAACTCTATCTAGCTTGCAAGAAACGTTATCATTAGACCATGTAAAGTGGCATTCAATGGAACAGAGATCTACCAATCCACAAGCTTGTGTAAAAATTTGCATATATCTCATCTCATGATTTGTGATCGGAGAACCACATTTCTTTTCATCAATAGACAAGAATGAGTTGAAATCACTCATAACCATCCAAACATCAGTAATATTATCTTCCAAATCTATAAGTGCCTCCCATAAAGGTCTTGTGACAATTGAATGAACGTCATAGACAAAAGTTACAAAGAAGCTCCTGCTAGAGATACAACATCGAATATGACAATATATATATTGATTTGTAGTCATAACAATATGCAAATCAATTTTATGCAAATCCCAAAGAAGTAGTATGCGGCCATGATTAGATAAGTGAAAATTATGTGGATGTCCCATACCTGAGGACCTCCTTTGTAATATAGGACTTAGTGAGTCTTCCTTGAGTGTTGTTTCTATTAACACCATAACTTGAATGTCTTTTTACTGAAGGAGATGTTGCACTCCTCCATGTTTTAAGGCCTTGTGAAAGCCCCAAATATTCCAAGTGGAAACCTTCATTTATGACCATTGCGGGCTGCTCACACCCGTTGTCTTGTACCAATTGTAGGAGTAGATGTACTACTTGTCGTATCCCCACTCGTAGATGATGTAGCAGTAGGCAATAAGGAAGATGTTGATGCCTCTGATACCTTATGAATAGTCTCACTTGCTTCCCCATCTTCTTGTGATGTCATGGAGGAAGAAATAGAGGAGGAGGATGAGCTCCCTTCACATGAAATTATCGGTTGCTAGACCACTTTCAGTGGCTGCACTTGCACGATTTCTCTAGGCACCTCTTCATTTGTTTCCACCTCTTGAGGGGGTTGTTGTTGTGGCATTTGATCATCTCCTTGGTGGGCTTCATGCTCACAATTGGGAAGAATTATATTAAGATGTTGATGCCTCTGATACCTTATGAATAGTCTCACTTGCTTCCTAATCTTCTTGTGATGTCGTGGAGGAAGAAATAGAGGAGGAGAATGAGCTCCCTTCACATGAAATTGTCGGCTACTGGACCACATTCAGTGGTTGCACTTGCACGATTTCTCTAGGCACCTCTTCATTGGTTTCCACCTCTTGAGGGGGTTGTTGTTGTGACATTTGATCATCTCCTTGGTGGGCTTCATGCTCACAATTGGGAAGAATTATATCCACTGGTATAGGGATGTTCACAACAATAATTGCAAGTTCTTGTTGATCAACCGACACCTCAACATTTAGCCCTTGTTGCGTTGGTCGCCATTGTTGCCTTGTACGATTTCAATATCTTGTTCTTGTCCTCCCGCAACCTCTAGTTGATTGAGATCTTGGTCTCCCATGTCCTTGCACATTTGGATCAGTTTGGGGGTTGTTTCGTTGTTGCTCAACTGATGTAGCCTTTCCCTGGCAATTCTCCGATTGATGACCCAATTTGTTGCATGTCTGGCAAAAATTCGGGACCATTTCATATATGATTTTCAAATCCACTTGAACACTAGTAGGTAGGGTGATGGGGACTTCATAAACATGTTCACTAATAGCCGGAATCTCCACCATAAGTCTTGCATACTCTAAGCGTTCCCTTGTCCTAGTCAAATTATCGGTGTACAATGGTTTGTCAACTTCTGATCCAATCTTGCTTAGCACAAATTGGCTCCAACAATCTAGTGGGAGGACATGAATTTGTATCCATGCTAGCACAAACCGTCCATCTTCATCAAATAGAAAACACTTGGGCATTATCTTCAAGAACATCGGAACACCAAAGGCAAAGTAAGGTCCTCCTTGGAAAACTCTTTGGCGGTCTTTTTTTTTTATCAAACTTATACACAACCCAACCACTCTTGTGTAGGAAGAATTTGTGAGGTGTCTTTCATTTGGAACAAATGTATCGGACTCCATCTTTGCCCGGATAACGACCCATGAAGCATCCAATCAAACAAAACCCCATTGCATCCTCCACATTATCTATGTCTTCAAACCGGAAGGCTAATCTTTCTCCTTTTGTTTTGTACTGGTCTAGATTCATAGCAAGCTTAGTTTTGTGATTATTTTTGAAGAGTCCAACCCAATCTTGATCCTTTGGTGGTTGATCAGTCCTCTCCTTGTCACAGCATCGTTCCTTCAGTCTGGCAGAGTGTTAGGCACCGGAGCTTTCTGTTCTTGCACCTCCGGCAAGGTCTCTAGCTCCTCCACCAGTGGTGGTGGTGGTGGAGGGTTTCCTTGGGCTTGTGGTGGCTGAGGAGAAGCCTCTACACATTGTGGGGTGGCCACCTCATTAGATTCCTTAACCACATCAACATGTTCGTCCAACTCAGCAATGCCCGATTTGTCCACTTGTGCTTGCCACATAGGATGTTTCATTTGCCACCTCATATTCATTTGCCACCTCCATAGGCTCATTTTGACTAGAGTGCCTCTTGCTCTTCCCCTTTCCCTTAGCTATAAGGAAGAGGAAACCAGCTGTACCTTGGAAAATGTTTCACCACCTAAGTTGGCCAATGAGAGCCCTTGGCATTTGTTGTCTTTGACCAAACCTTAGATGAGTTAGCAGCCTCCAAACCTCCCCCAACCACTTGGTAGCACTTGAGTGGAGGGGAGGGCCGACCATGGCTGGAGAATATGGCCGGAGCTGGAGCAGTTAGCCGGAGTTGCAAAAAAACTACCGTTTGACACTAGAATGATGGAAAATCAACTATATAGTCACCTACCTTACTGTTTAAGCCTCAAAACCACCACAAAAAGCCCTCCACAGGTTGTGGAAGACACCCACAGCGAGTATGAGCCTCGTCCTACTAGTGAGGAGGAAGGAGACCTCCGCCGATCATGATGGAGGGTTGTCCACGCAAAGAAAACCAACGGAGCACCAAGAATCCTAGAGAGAAGTTGGAACTTCTCTCACTAAACCTCCCGACCCTCCACGACTAATGAGAGCTCTTTCACTTTTTTGGGGAAGGACTGTGAGCTCTATCACAATCCTATGTACAATGGTAGAGGCAAAGGTGTGTGGAAGCACCCCGTTGCTCCCGACAATGCGCTCCACCTACAAGTTGCAGTCCAAGGGGCGAGGTCGCAAGGAGGAAGATGAGCTCGAGCAGCACCGTCCATCGTTCAACATCGCAGACTCACAGTCACTATCGCCTGTTAGTGCACACATTTTCCCTGCTGCAAAAGAAACAAAAGAGTCGTAGAAGAAGACGACTCTTCCGTTGCTTTTTTTTTTTTTTACTTTTTTTAATGACACATGTTTAAGTTGGGAAGGAAATAAAAAAATGTCAATAACCTAATTCAAACATTTGCTCAATTGCTCACCTCGACTACCGCCTACCGTAGTGCCGCTTGGTGTAGTATTGCCTGCCTCCACCTGCCTACCTGCTCGCCCGGTTGCCTGCGGTGTGCCTGGAAGTGGCCCGCCTACCTGCCCAGTGCCCCCTCACTCGTGACCCTCCTGCCACAGGCTATAGTGATTGCCTCTGCTGCTGCTGCCTACTGTAGCCTGTGTTGGTGTTGCTGCGGTGCCTCTACCAGCTTGCTTGCTGCCACAACACGTCAGCGCATAGTCATCGTCTGCCGAGCCTCCAGCCTTGGCCCTTACCTCTTCCTTGGAATTGAAAGGTATTTATTTGTGAATAATGTTATTTTATTGTGAGTTTGTGACTCTTTTTTACACATAATACGTGTTATGTTTATTTATTTTGCATATTATTTTTATTTAATAATTCAATAATTTTGATGAACTAACATAGGTTATGAAGAAAATTTTTAAACAAAATATTGAGTCTTCGAAGGAAGAAAATAGTAAGAAAAAAATATTCTCGTGTTGAATTCAACCTGGATGATGTTGTTAGGGACCCAGGGCTACACAAACCAATTAATAAATTTGATGTTTCAATTAGAGATCAGATTCAAAGAGAATATTTGATTAGAGGATATTGCCAACCATTTGGTTATATTTATTCCCAAAGACAATTTGGTAAAGAGCATAAATGTTTCCTAGTTACTTGGGTTAAAAAATTTTCATAGTTAGAGTGCAGCATATTAAAAATATAGTTTTTTTTGTTTTTGGTGCTATCTCTTTAAAAATTCTCATAGAGAATGTCGAGCTAAAGATGAGGCATTTACTAATTCAAGGATGAATAATTGGAGAAAAGCAATAGAAATATTTAATATGCATGCTGGTGGTGTAGCTAGTGCTATAATGATGCAAGACACACAATTTGAGGCTTTTCAAAATCAATGACAAAGTGTGTCACATTTGCTACAAGCACAGGGGCGTGAAATGGAGGTTGCATATCACACTCAATTAACGACAACTTTGGATGTTACACGCTTTCTTTTGAAACAAGGTTTACCTTTTCGTGGACATGACGAGTCATCAAGTTCCTCAAATAAAGGTAACTTCCTTGAATTGATTGAGTGCTATATCCAAAGAAATGGCGAGGTTGCTAAGACAATGAATGAGAATATCCCTGGAAACAATCACATGAAGTCTCCAACAATTCAAAAAGATTTAACACGGGCTTGTGCCGCTAAAGTCACAAATGTTATTCTTAATGGTATAAAAGATAATATATTTTCTCTCATTGTTGATGAGTGTCGAGACATTTCAGTTAAAGAACAAATGTGACTTGTTTTAAGATATGTGAACAAACATGGATGTGTTATTGAAAGATTTCTTACTATTGTGCATGTATCTGACACTTTCTGTTATTTCTTTGAAGAAGGCTATTGATGAATTGTTCACAAAACATAAGTTATCATTATCAAGATTGGGGGGTCTAGGATATGATGAAGCTTCAAATATGCGAGGTGAGTATAATAGATTGAAGGCTTTCATATTAAAGGAAAATTCATCTGCAATGTCTGTCCATTATTTTGCTCACCAACATCAACTAGTTGTTATTGCAGTTGCTAAAAGCAATCGAATTGTAAATGATTTCTTCCAATATGTTACTATAATTGTGAATATTACTGGTGCTTCATGTAAAAAAAGACAAGTTTAGACAACTTGAACATGACAGATTTGTAAAATGTTTCGAGAAAGGAGTTATTATTAATGCTAAAGGAAAAAAAGGAAATCAGTTTAAAATGAGCAGGTGTACTTGTTGAAGTTCACATTATATGACTATTGTTCGTTTGATGTCTACGTGGACTTCTATTTTACGAGTATTTGAAAATATGTATGATAATGGTACTAACGATGATAATAATGATATCGCCACTAGTTTGATTGATAAGATGAAGAGTTATGAATTTGTGTTTGTGATGCATAGAATGAAATCTTTATTAGGAATCATAAATAAATTATCGCTTGCCTTAAAACAAAAGGATTAAAACATTGTACTGACGGTTAGTTTGATTAAATGATAAAAGTTTAATTACAAAAATTGAGAGAGGAAGGATGGGAGAATTTTTTGGATGTTGTCAACAAATTTTATAGTAACCATATGTTTTATAGTAACCATATGATCCCAACATCGAATATGGAAGAAAATATGAGAACTCATGGTCGTAGCAGATGTAATGGGCAAATGATTACTACTTGTTATCACTATCATGTTGAAATTTTTTGTGAGATATTATTTCTAAATAATTTATTGAATTTAATTTTCTAATAGTGTTTTTAATCACTTTTTTATTGTTACAATATTAGGTTCTTGATATGATAGTTCAAGAGATGAATAATCGTTTTTCAAAATCAAGTACAAAGTATTTACTTGTATTGCTTACTTAGATCCAAAAGACTCTTTTCTTAATTTGACATTGGTAAGCTACTACGCCTTACTGAACTTTATCTGAAGGACTTTTCATTGATTGGTCATGTAATACTTGAGGGCCAAATTGAGACTTACATTCAAAATGTACGAGGTGAATTTTTTATGATTGAAGATTTGGGAAGTCTTTCTAAAAAGATGGTTGAAACTGACAAGAATACAATTTTTTCATTGGTGATCTGAGTTAGCATTGGTTTTACCAGTTGCAATTGCTTCTGTTGAAAGGGTTTTTTCTGCGATGAAAATTATCAAGACTAATTTGCATAATAGAATGGGGGATGAGTGAATGAATGATAATTTGGTAGTATCCATTGAGAAGAATATTTTTGCCACAATTGAAAATGAACAAATTTTATAACATTTTCAACAGATGAACACTCGTATGATACAGTTATCTCCTCTTGTTTTATGTTTAGACTAGTACTAGTAGTTCAAGTGTCAAGAAATAATTATTTTATTGGTATGCATATATTTTTATATATGTATCATTATGATTATCAATTCAATACTTTTATTTTTGATATATTTATTTGATATCAAGAAATATTTTTTAGTTCATTCTTTGAGCATCCCATTAAATTTTTATTTGGATCTGCTACTGTCTATGTAGGATCATGATTCTATAAACTATGGTCATTGTATGGGGTCTTGCCATCAAGAGGTCTAGAAGTTAATTCTTAATAGTGAAATGCGTGCCAAGTTCTTGTCGTCCCCCATACAATAACAACTATTTGAAAGGCAAAAAAAAATCATCCATAATTTACTTTTCTTTACAAATAATCATGGGATGGATAGTGTGGGACTATAGGAATAAACATATGACTTTTTATCATGGTGATTATATAAACTATGATTGGGAGGAAATGAGAAATTACTTTTACATGAAAAAATAATTCATAGGTTTTTTTTTTAAATTTTTATTTCCTTCCTACCACAGCGCCTAATTAATTTCAAATATCTAAAATATTTTTTAAAATTCCTAAATGACTGTGAGCAACAAAGATGATATTAGTTAGTCATCCACTCACGAGAGCACTGTTACCAATTAACATAATCCTACGACCATAACTGAGGTTTTAAACGGATGGAGAGTTTATGATTTATGCTATGTTTACATGAAGAAATGGAAGAAATGGATGATGGATAGATGAAATAAATTTAGGAGTATTAAAAGAGAATAAAAAGGAAAAAAATTTCTTCCTCTATATGCTTGTTTATCTTGACCGAGAAAGATAAGTATATGTGGTGTAATTTTTTAACTAAAAAAAGGGTAAATGAGCTATTATTTTTTGGATATATGGTATAATTTTATAAGTTTAAAAGGATACATGTGTTATTTTTTTAGTTATATGGTGTAATTTTATGAGTTAAAAAGGGTACACGTGTATATATATATATACAGACGTGATCGCGCCAGAATCCGGACGCGATGGAGCCGAAATCTGGACGTGATGGCACCGGAATCTGGACGCGATGGCGCCTGAATCCGATCACTTGCCCAACACGGGCGTGATCGCTAAGTGTGAGAATGAGAAGGAACCCAATCTGGCGCGATTGCAGCCGGATTTCAGACGGGATCCATGCCGCGATCCCTGACGGGTTCACTCCCGGGCTACAGTAGGGATCCTCTGGTCCGTAAATTGCGGACTAGGGGATGGTCCACTGATGTGGACCCTTGATTTGGATGGACCCCATCTATTTAAAAATGGGATCCATCTAAATCAAGGATCCTTATGTAATGGACCATCCCCTGGTCCGCAATTTTGCGGACCAGAGGATCTGCTCTCCTGGGCTATAGTGTGGGTGGGTCTAGGCGGCCGGAGGCCGCTGGCGGTGGGCAGATGGCCGGCGGCGGGGCGGGGTGGCGGGAGAGCGAGGAGGCGCGGTGAGCTGCTTCGGTTCGGCGAGAACGATGGGCAGGCGGCAACAGCCGGAATCCATGCCGTGATCCCTGACGAGTTCACCCTCTGGGCTATAGTGTGGGTGGGTCCAGGTGGCCGGAGGCCGCTGGCGGTGGGCAGATGGCCGATGACCGGGCGGGTGGCGGGCGCGCGAGGAGGCGCGCGGTGAGTTGCTTCGGTTCGACGAGAACGAAGGAAAAAGAAAAAAATTTTATGAAAAAAAAATGACGTGACGGATGGTCTGTACCATTCCGTAAATAAAAGTCCGTAGGCTAACATTTTATATATATATATATATATATATATATATATATATATATATATATATATATATATATATAATTTTATAAGTTAAAAAGATACATGCATTATGTTTTTTTCATCTGTTACTTTCCGTCCGATTTTAAAGTGATCAATTTTGATTTTAAAATTATTTGTTGATAGATTGTGTTTCTATTCCCTCTTAAAATTTTAATAAAGTAAACGCCGAAAACTTTTTCACTTCGGATTTTTTTTTTATTTTGTTTTCCGCTCTTCCAAGTAAACATAATATTAAGATCGAAGGATCAAACCTAGAGGCTAATGGAACGGATTGACGGTGATACTAGAGACAAACACACCTCTTTTTTTTTTTTCACTGTAGCCGACTACCGTCATTGATAGGTCAGGCAAAGCATCCCATCTGACCGTTGCCAAAGAACACCGACATGTCATCTAATGTCAAAATTAAAAATTAAAATTAAAAACAATGATCAGGATTATGGCGTTAAGGGATCAACGGTTAATTACTTAATTAATGAGAAGAAAATAAATTAATTCGACTATTAATCAAATGAGGTTAAAGATATTTATACAATAAAAATATATTTTAAAAAATAAAAAATCTTATCGCTATATTATAAGACATAAGAGGTTAGCCGGTGAAATTCTAGGAAAGTGAAAAGTCTAATCTGCAGTGCAAATAAATAATATAAAAACATTAATATTTTAATTTGAAAAATAAAAATTCCATTCAAAATTTGAATGTGAGTTTGGTTTGAATAATTGAACTATAGTTCGAATTTTAAATACGAATCCCTGGAGCGGCCAGAGGTCTGCATTATGCTGCAGGCACTTCAAAGCAGAACTTGTTTGTGCAGGTGAGATCAGGTGCATCGACTAGCCTTCATGGCCTCCTAATGTGGGTAATGAATTAGAAGCTGAGGTCTATCTAGCACTAAAAACACAATTTAAGTAGTGAAATCAGGCAGTTACTTTAAAATCCAACATTCTTGAAATTAACCAAGGATGAGAAGTGCATTCAATCTCTGGTTTACTTCCAATACATTCCAATCCAAAACAGATTCAGTATGTCCAGACAAACTCCATGCCAAAAGCAATATAGATTCAAGCAAATGAGAGACTATTGTAAATAGGAGTAACACTTTCAAGGACGATCGACATCAAAATGCAATGCCACTACTATGTGACTACAACTGCAAACCTATGAAATAAGATAAGAAGATAGACAAATTATTTCTGTAGCTTGCATGATCTCAGATATGGGCAATAGCAGATCGTTGAGCTTCTAATGGCTCCTCGCTCATGTCCACGGATTTCAAAGCTTTAGCTAATGACTTCCCCTGGTCTTTCCCTGTCATCAGGGGGGCTGCTTTCTGATCTCTAAGCTCGGCACGGACATCGTCCATAATCCTCCGAAGCTGTAAAGTCCCAGCTTGCAGAGATTCCACTTCCTTCCTCAGATGCCCACATAGCTCTTCCGCTGTTTCGGATGGCCAAGCATTTTTCTTCTCCTTTGTCTTCACGCCGCTGCGTTCCACAGAAATCTTGCTTATCACGAGGAGTGGTAGCTTTCTTACCGAAATTCCGGCCGTCGGGCCTTCAAATGCAGTGCGGAACTCCGGAGGAACTCTCAATCCCCACTTGAAATGGACGGCCGTGCGACTAGGCAGCGAGATGATGCTCCTCGCACTGACCTCGACCCCGGAGAGCAGCTCGTTGATCCCGCCCAGAGTGCTGCCGAAGGTGGAGGCGGAGACGTTTAAAGGAAAGCCGCTCCCTTTCTGGAAAGAATGGAACCCGTTGGTCGTCTGGGGGAAGTCCACCAACGGCCTCTCAACACTCTGACCGTCGACGAACGATTGGACTTTGACGGACACCGTCGTCGGAGCCACTGCCACGGCTGGGGCGGCAGAAACGGACTTCCGGAGAGAGAAATCCCCAAATCGGGGCTTGAGGAGAAGGGAGAAGGTAGGACGGGGCCCGAGGAGACCGAACTCGGCCGACATCGAGAAGGATGAATCGGCGGACGGGGAACCATAAGCGCCGACGCCGGTCTTCAAGACGAGAGAGAACGGGTTACCGGAGTCGTTGGGGCGGTAGGAGAGGCGGAGGGAAGGGCCAGCGCGAAAGGCCGTGGAGAGGTCGAGGCGGAGATCGCTGGAAGTATCTCCGTCTGCGGCGGGGGCCGCCACAACGCCGGAGACGAAGGAGATGCCGAGAATGCCAACGGGGACCTTAGCGCGAACCAGGGGAGGGCGATCCTCCCTGAACTTGATCGAGGCCTTCATCGTGGAAATCGGAAGGCAATGAAGGCGAGAGAGAGAAAGAGAGAGAGAGACTCCAAGTTAGGGTTTTACACCATAAATATTTAAAGCATCAATTAATTTTAAAAACAACATTATTAAAGCTATTTCTCTCTGTCTTTCGATCGAGCGCGGATTTTAAATTTTGAAATGTATTTTTGGAAAGCATCGTAAATACTTTATTCCCAATTAAGATGGCAAAACGTGATTGTCCAAACTGTTGTTAAAATTTCTCATAATTAAGGAGTTTGATTTAATATATTGGGTCCTCTGTATCTTTATTTCGACTAATTGCTTATGAAAATCACTTTCCAAGATTAAGTGTTGTTAATACACTTCATATAGGCAACTCCAAAAAAAGAGGAGAGGGCATAAATGCTACGAAGGTAATTCCAATTTCGGAATTTTTTTTATTTGAGAAAATCTCAAATCATACCAAATATCTCCATTTGGTTCAAATTATCATGTATAATATTGATTATTTGGTTATGTGATTACCTAATAATCATGTAACTAAGATTATAGGGAATAAAACATAACCAAATATTATTTGGTTCAATTTAGGTAATGCAACAAAAATTTATTTGTTTAAAGGTTTTAATGAATAACCTAATTTAATATTTTACAAAACCAACTATATATAATAATAATAATAATAATAATATATTATTATTATTATTATTTAAACTTTATATTTATTTTTTACTTCTTCTTTTTCATGTTATATATATACATATATATATATACTTTTTATTTTGTTTGTTTTTTTTTATGTTTTTAAATTTTTTTGTTTTTTTTACTTTTCTAATTTTTTTAATTTTTTAATTTTTATTTTTTAATTTTAATTTTAATTTTTTTAAAATTTTTAACTTTTTAATTTTTATTAATTTTTATTATTTTATTTTATTTTAATTATTATTTTTTTACGTTTTTTTAAAAATCTTTTTAATTTTTTTTACATTTTTATATTTTTATATTTTTTTAACTTTTTTATTAGTTTTTACTTTTTAAAAAAAATTTAAAAAAGTTTTTTCTATTTTTTTATTTTTTTTCTCATTTTAAAAATTTTTTTATTTAATTTTTTATTTTTTTCTTTACGTTTTTCTTTTTTGTCATATTTTTCTCTTATCCGAGAGTATTTTGGATTAAAAAAAAAAACGTTAGCCCCGGAATCAAGAAAAACCTCAGTTTTCCGATTCCTGATTGCATGCCCTTTTTGCTGACGTGTCAGACATGGAACATTAATTGAGAATCATCGATTACCTAAATCAAATAAAATTTTTATTGATAATTTTGAATGGATAATCAAGATTATCAAAAATAACTCTCAACTAAATGCACCCTAAAAATAATTGTACTGCTCCTCTTTTTCTTTTTCATTTTCCTTTTTCCTTTTTGTTATACGGGTAGCTCAATAGGATCCATTTGGGGCACATTTAATTTTAAAGGTAATGGAAAGCAAATTAGAAGTTACAATATTACAGAAAGAAAAGTCATACAATAATGACAGTGGAACTTCCAAACTTCAACAACAGCCCTTCATAGAATGAAATTCAAGTGGAAATTATAGCATAAGTAACTTACAATGCTTTGTAAGTTCCTTATGCTATAATGATAAACTTTTTTTTTAATGATCATATACAATGTTTTGTAGCAGTCCCTTATATGTATTAGAGGGGTGTATTCAATCAATAGACTGAATGATTTTTATTGACTTTTTTTTTAATAATAAATTTTTGTGGAGTTAATAAATTTTTATTGATTTTTATAGAATCTTATATAGTTATGAAAAAAAATTTATGGAGTTCTATAAAATTTTTTACAAGACTTTATAGATATTTATAAATTTTATGAAAACTTATAGATTTAAAGGGATGTATTAAATCTTGAATCATGATCTCGCAGTATAT
Organism: Zingiber officinale; assembly: GCF_018446385.1. NCBI lineage: Eukaryota > Viridiplantae > Streptophyta > Magnoliopsida > Zingiberales > Zingiberaceae > Zingiber > Zingiber officinale. The sequence goes on from NC_055987.1 coordinate 117,919,234, forward strand.
TTATTTTTAATAAAACCTATACCTAATTAAATTTATTTTTTAATAAAATAATAAATAGTATATTTGCCGATAATTTTTTTTCAACTTTTTATAATAATTTTAAATATTTTTATATACAAATTTGATCTAAATTATCATGAAATGTTGGTAACCCTTTAATTTGGTCAAATTTTTAATAAAATGTTGAATTAATATATTTGATTAGTAATAAAATTAATAATAATATTATTATTTTGATTAGTAATAATATTATTAAAATAAATAAATATAAATATATAAAATTGATCTAAAAATATTTAAGATTTAAATAAATTTTATAGAATATTTTTAGGATTTAATTTCATTAGATTTTATTAAATTACCTATTAATTGAGTTGAGAATTAATTTTATTTATTAATATATATTTTATATTAAAACATAAGGTCTCAAGTTTCTCTTCCCTGTACGGACAGCGTCACTGTCCAAATCGACTTAGACTTCGACCTGCTCATAAGTAGTCAACGGAAACATCACCGACCGCCTCAAACAATTTTTCTATTTATTTTCCTTCTTTCCGACGCACTGCAAGCTTCACCTAATGACACTCCTCATTATTTCCCATCACGTGCAACCGGAGAAAATTCTCCACCCATAGCCTGCCGCCGTGAGCTACCATCGTCAAAGAAAAGGCTGCAAGCGGCTATCATTCCCTTCCGTCCATTTCAATCCATTATTTTGTCGTTATAACGTCGGAAAACAGTGTTTCAAAGGACTCTCAGCTTTGTATGAAATGCACGCCGAAAGGTTGATGTAAGCTGCTAAGAGGTTGAATAAGGATAAGACCGAAGAGTGAGAAGAGAAAGGACTTATTCGTAACAAAAATTAAAACAATTTGAAGTCGATAGAAAATTTCAATGGTTAGGAGGATTTTTTATTTTATTTTTAAAGTTGTACCAAGTATGTTGTAGAGCTTTTATTAGTTAAATTTATATCCAAAGAATTCTAAAAGAATTAACCTAAAAGATTTTTCATAGAGTTTTAAAAAAATCAAATTTGAATACCATGTGACTTTTTACAACTCTATAAAAATCTAATTTGAATACCACTAGATTTCTATAAAATTTATAAAAATCTAGATTAAATACACTTAGATTTTTAAAATCTATAAAAGTCAAAGGAATTAAAAGTAACATTCAAAGTAATTAAAAGTAACATTGAATACGCCCTCTTAAGCTCAAGAGTACAGGCATTTCTCAGTTCTGCACTATAAACTCCAACGACCCGCCCATGTGTTGCTCTGCTTCGTGTCTTATCGACATAGAAAGATCTGTCTCTCCTTTAGCCTTCAAGCCGTTGATCAATATTGAATACGTCGATTCATCAGGTTCGCTCTCCCACAATTTCATCAACCGAAAGCAGTCCATGGCGGAAGCTATAAAACCAAACTCCAATAAGGTCTTCAAGAGTGAATTAAAACCCTCAGTATCAGCACCCAAATGCTCCGTCTTTAGATACGAGAACACCTGCTCGGCTTCCTCAGGTAAACTACAAGATGCAAGTAGTTCGATCATATTATTGTATGATAATAATTGGGGTTTGTACCAATGTTCCTTGCGAACCTCCTCAAATACCTAGCAGACAATAGCATTTCTAGTATTATCTCAGCGCTCAGCATGAATCTAAAATATAGTTTCAGAAAAACCCATTAACCAATGGATAAATACTGGAAACTCAAAAACTGAGAGATATGACCAAAAAATGGCTCGCAAAATAAATCATGTTATTAGGAGATAACATTTCTCCAAGACACCAAATATACTTGACAATGACAAAGGAAATAATTTGTTAAATTACAGTCAAAGATTATGGTCACCAAGCAAAATATCTTATTCCTTCATATCAATCTATGGACTTCATTAACTATATAAATCATGCTCCAACCTCTAAGCACCACTGCTTGATCATAAATGTGCCATGGGAAATAAAAGTATACACTTCATTGATTTTGGCGCATATGACCAACTGTAGTTTTAAAGTCCAATTGTTGGTATCTAAAAATATCCTCATGAGGCATTGTATATGTACTATAGATCAAGAGAAAAAATATTCAAAGAATTATCATTCTGAAATGCTCATGTGTACTGCTTGAATCAACTGAGTAGTCAAAATTCTTGTTTGCACTTTACTTTCTTCTTGGGATGTTTTTTATATGTATACATAGGGAAAGTCGTGTACAATGAAAAATGCATGCACATTTTGAGGAGGGATTTATTACCTATTATACCAAATAGTTCCGAGTTCGAGTCCCGGGCTACCCATAGAAAAAATAAAAAAAAATATTTTTTTATTCACTTGATTTACAAATTGTTTAGTCGTAGATATTTTTTGTATTTAGTCATAGATATATAAGATGGATATACGTTAGTTCAGTTGATATTGGTTGACATTGACATATAAACAGTGTTATACTGTTAGATAACAAGTCTGCTATTCTCTAACTCATAACTATGAATAGTTAATACATATGCTTGAGAGTTCTTAATAAATTGAATAAACCAAGATCATACCATGACTGCAATTTTAGAGAGACGCGAAAGTACAAGCCTATGGGGTCGCTTATGCAATTAGATAACCAACACTAAAAACCGTCTTTACATTGGATGGTTCAGTGTTTTGATGATCCCTACCTTATTAACCACAACTTCCATATTTATTATCGCCTTCATTGTTGCCCCTCGTGTAGATATTGATGGTATTTGTGAACCAATTTCTGGTTCTCTACTTCATGGAAATAATATTATTTCTAGTGCCATTATTCCTACTCCTATAGCTATAGGTTTGCATTTTTACCTAATTTGGGAAGCAACATCCGTTGATGAGTGGTTATACAATGGTGGTCCTTACGAGTTAATTGTTCTACATTTTTTACTTGGTGTAGCTTGTTACATGGGTCGTGAGTGGGAATTAAGTTTCCATTTGGGTATGCATCCTTGGATTGCTGTTGCATATTCAGCTCCTGTTGCAGCGTTGCGGTTTTCTTGATCTATCCTATTGGTCAAGAAAGTTTTTCTGATGGCATGCCTTTAGGAATATCTAGTATTTTCAACTTCATGATTGTATTCCAGGCATAACACAACATTCTTATGCACCCATATATATAGGAATACTTTTTACTCTTAGAAAACAGTGTTAATTATGTGAATAGACATAATGACAAGTTCACCAAACCAAACCTCAAGAATTCACCTTGTTTAAGTATTGATAAGACAATATTTTCATACATATGCCAATCAGTATACAGACTAGTACTACAGATTTCTAGAGCACAAGGACTACTACACACTAGTAACTATCCTAATGAAGACTAAGCAAATTGGAAAAATACAATAATTTCACAAATTGATTACCAATTCAAAAATAACAAACCAAATTAGAATAGTTATCAAACAACTCAAAACTAGAATCTGAAATTTAAAATTTGCATAAATTCCTTTTCCTTGTTTTAAATCAATAGGGAAATAGGATTTAACCACAAGTCAATCTAAAATAAGAACATAATGAAAAATAGAAAATAAAATGTTTGAACGATCCGTGAGAGGTATCACATATAGAAAGTGATGGTCATGTGGGGAAGTGCAAAAAGAAACTATTATTCAAATCCTTCAATGATTAAGAAAATTATAGAAACAAGAAACTTTTGCATGGAATAACTAACGTCGAGCCCTAAATTGCAAGTATAGCAAAGTTTGGAACTATATAACTATCAATGATTTCAAAATGAAGAGAAATATATTTAAACTAGGTAAAGAAATTGATGGGAATTCATAGAACAAGAGATGGAAATAAAAGTAATTGTCGCCAACAAACAATGTTAGTCATAACTACACCGGTAAGCTACAAGGATATTATATTTCCAAATGATGAAAATATCCTTCTCGATGACAAAGAAATTAAAAGATCAAAAACTGTACTTCATTAAATATTTGATGACCACGCAACAGAAAGCTTTCATGACGAAAAATTATGATACGTTCACAAACCAATTTTTGTAACATCAAATCAAATGGGGTTAGAGTAATTTCAAACAAATTATCCTAATGGCATTTGAAGTCTGAAAGAGTTACTGAAAGAAGACACTTTGATTAACTAAACTATGTAATAAAATTTTAGAACTAAAAAGGATGGTTAGAAGAGTTTTTCAGTGTCAATTTATAAGAATAAAGACAACATATAAAGCTACGACCATCGTTGAATTAAATTAATAAGTTACACCAAGAAACTCTAGGGAAAAAGGTGAAACGGAATTTTATAAAATCAGTTTGGTTTTAGTTTTGACCATATCAACTTATGTTATATTTCAGTCGTTAGTTCAACTCCAGTTAGAACAAATGCTGGGAAATCTCAACAAATGCTGTGGATGACATTAAACTTAATTTTGAAGAGCTAATTACAAATCTTCTTTATCCGGTATAAAATTCAAGAAGTAATTCAAGGTTGCCCTAAAATTAACAGGCATATTTATTGAGTAGTAAGCAAAGCTTTTCGACACTGCTCTCGAATTCGGAGTCCTAAATTGGTCCCAACACCAGAGCCGACCCTAACAAACTGATAAGATGAGATCGAATAAACGAAAAGGTGGGGCAAAAGAAGAACCTTGAGCGCCAATAGTCCCTCCCTCTGACTCTGGAGCTCGAGGAGGACGGCGACCATGTCGCCCTTGATCAATCGCCGAACTTTACAGGCAAGGACGCGCTCCAGTGGGTCGCCGAGGACCGATCCGGATCGCTTGAGAGCCTGCACGGCCTGTATAGCCTCGATGCTGAGGTAGCGGCCTCTCTGGTTGGGTTTGCGATTCTTGGCCCGATCTCTCATCGTGGTAGTGGTGACGATGGAGGCCGCCGCTCTGTGCCATTTCTCCGATCTCGGAGGGGGCGAGGGCCAAGGATGCCCGTCGACCAGTGCCTGAGGATTCCATGTACACTGTAGGCGAAGCTGCGACGACAAGTTCATCGTTTGCCCCAAAAATGCGCAATCGTCCGAGTTCCACGTCTTCCGCCATAAGCTAACAGAAACGTGGACCGGTCAGGCCCAATTGTCTCAGATGGGCTCTGTTGGCTTCATTAAATGAACTCAACAGTTTAATGGGCTTAGACACAGTCTTAATGGGCCATGGAATGCATGACCCAAGGCTAATCCAAATCCATATTAAATGCACATCCCTGCGATCCCCAACCCTAACCATAGCAAAGTATCGTCTGAGATCTGCCGCCGCTGTCCGCTGCGAACCCTAACCGGAGAAGAGGAAGAAGAGTTCAGTGAAGATGGTTGATTGCTTTTGCCTCTTTGCATCTTGTAGAGTTGATCCTTAGCAATTCCGCAATCTGAGTGAAATTGATTTCGGCTTTGTAGGCAGATGCTTCGGACGCAGTCGACGTCGGAGGGGCGCATCCGAAGAAGAGGACCTTTAGGAAGTTTTCCTACCGCGGTGTCGACCTCGACCAGCTCCTCGACATGGGCCTCGATGAACTCGTCAAGCTATTCGGCGCGCGTGCTCGTAGAAGGTTTGCATTTCATTTTCCTCATTTGGTGTCCTTTGCGTGGAGCCGTTCCATTTGTTCCTCCTTTTGATGTGATTTTATTGTGGCTGCGACGCGGTCAGGTTCCAGAGAGGGTTGAAGAGGAAGCCTATGGCTCTGATTAAGAAGCTTCGCAAGGCGGTAATTGATTTTCTACTATCTCTTGCCTTTATGCAATTTTTGCTACAGTATGCTGAATTCTTTGGCTAGAGGAAATAGTTGAAAGCATAATTGATGTAGATGGACATGTATTCTAAATCTATTGTTGGATGTCAACTATTGTTCTTATAGGTTAGGGAGTCTATAGCTTATTTTGACTATTGCAAATTCTTTATATATCAATCAGATGAGTGTTTCATTTTGAGATATGATGCATTTTATATGAGGATATTTTGCCGTTTGGATCATATTTAAATTGTTTTAGTTCAAATTAGCATATCAACTTGTGACTTATACCAAGCAAGACTGTATGGAGTGTAAAACATGATTATACTTTGTTGTGTTGAGTTTTTTTTTTTTTTTTGAGTTAAACACAAGTGGGAAGAATTTTAGGGGTTTATAGTTACATTGTGTTTATTTTTATTTGATTCTAAATGGAAGTGTAAACCAATTAAGGTGGATTTATACATTATTAAATATTATGGACAAATATAAACGCCAAATAGTAAATGCTCAGACTTGTTAATTGACTAGCTTCAGCTACACACTTTTGTCTTGCATACATCTATCTATATTAGCCAAATTTGGTGAGATCTTTTTGATCTTGATGCAGAAAGATACTTTTCTTTTTTACTACATAATTCGGTCATACCATATTAAACTACTCCTTTATGCAGTTGTCTTTTATCATGAGAAAGTTCACGTGGTGAATTTATTGATGAATATTATGTCTAAATTGTTTTTTTACATCCAATCATTAAATCAATCCTTTACTTGTAGGGTGTAGCACTATAAGCCATGAGTACAAATGCTTTCTTTCTGAATATAGGAGTTAAACATTGTTCTTGCTAGTCATTATTGTAAATATTATTTCTGATATTTATATTCCTCTTGAAATTTATGCAGATAAATTTGTGCAGCTTGTGCCAACTTGTTTTCCTTTCTTGAGTTAATACATGTTTTTTTATATGTTATCATTTTTGAATTTGCAGAAGCGTGATGCTCCTCCTGGGGAGAAGCCAGAACCTGTGAGGACACATCTTAGGAACATGATAATTGTTCCAGAAATGATTGGAAGCATTATTGGTGTTTACAATGGGAAGACCTTTAACCAGGTTGAAATCAAGGTAACTTCTTCAACTTGTGACTTGTACTATTAGAAGAACTTGGTAGGTTTGTTTTACATTATACTATTTCTTTTACCTGGGAGACAAATTGTTTTACATTGAATTTGACGTTTCCAGAGATCTAGATGTCAAACAAACTGCATACTGCACAAAATATTGGCCACCATTGACTCAATTATGAGCCACTAGGCATGTCTAGGACACAAGCTCATGGTTAATATAAAACGGTACAACTTATGGAATAAAAAAGAGAAAGGAAAGTAGTTGAAAAAAACTCACGAGTCACTGATTCGGACTCTTTTTATTAGTCATTGTGTATATTACTATATTAATCTTGGCTCCATTCTTTTACTGTGTCCCATTTCTTTCAAGTCCTCTTATTCTCACATTTAGCAAATTATGTGTCAAACATAGATTCATATCTTAGATTCTTGTTCTTGAGTCATAATATCTTGTGTCCATGCTACTCCGCTTGAGGGGGCATTTGTCTGTGTGCATTTATGTGTCACTCATCGGTAGATGTTTGATGGCACTAAAATGGAAGAAATTGAATAACTGTGTAACACTAGGTAGATTTCTATGGACATTTTAAGTCTCGAGGATTGTATTGACATGCTTGTTACTTGTTAGGATCCTTGCTTAATAGAATATCTAGGACAAATGATAGGGTTGGATTTGGCTTTGCTGTTCCACTGATCATCAATCGTTCTTTTGTCAACAGCCTGAGATGATAGGCCATTACTTGGCGGAGTTTTCCATCTCATACAAACCTGTGAAGCACGGAAGGCCAGGTATTGGTGCCACGCACTCCTCCAGGTTCATTCCACTCAAGTAACTGCTTCTCTCAGTTGAAGAACATCGAAGAACTCTCCTTGCCCAGTTTTTTTTATTCGAGCTCATTAAAACATTTTAGCAACTTTTAGCATACATTTTCAATTATGTTTTTGTTTGCTTTGAACATGTGGAGTGTTCTTTGTTGGCCTTTGGATTTTGGAATGGAATTTTATCATCTGGCACAGTTTTTCTCATTTTCTTTAGCAAGTATTGGTAGTGGAATTTTTTGTTCGCTTTTAGTTGGATCATTTTCCTTTAGTTTTGTTTTTCTTAAAGAATCTTTTCTGTGAAATAAGTTTAAGAAATATGAGATGGTAAAAATTAAACAAGTTTAATAATGATCCGGTTAATGGTTTTCCTCTTCAAGTTAAGTTTAGCAGGTGAACACGTTTTTTTGGTTACAAAAGCAATAAAATAAATAAATAAATATAAATTTTATTTGGACATACCGCACCTGGTATGTCAGTTGCTGTAGCCTGTTGTGAGTTATTTTTCCTCTTTATTTTTGCATTGCTAATCTTTTTTCTTCCTTATAATTGTTATAATGTAAATATTATATATTTAACTTTGATTAAGGTTGAATCATGAAATATATAATATATTAAATTAAAAATTTATATAGAGATATATATTTGTTATTAGGTGTATTTCGAAATGCTTAGTGTTAGGTTAAAAAAGTCATTTAAAGTATTTTTTTTTTTTTAGGATTTGAGGAATTTGTTCTCTTCATTAAGATTATTTTTCATGTTATAACTGTCGTATCTATTATTATAGTTGTAGCACTTATAAAATTATAACTACATTTATAAGCTACAATTATTATAGTTGTACAATCATAAGTTACAATTGTTATAGTTGTAGCATCTATAAAATTATAATTGTTGTCCTCTCAGGATAGACAGTCGATTAGTGCATGGTAGTGTTGCCACCTTGAGATTTGGAGGTCAAATCTCAACTAATAGTCGGGTGTCTATCCTCCCCATACGCTATTCAATTGCTCAAGACTAACCGTCATCCGTGATTTATTTTTTTCATGTTGATCTGGGGACGAGCTAGAGGAGGCGTTAGGGGCGAGATAATCACCGTTTCCCACTATAGTTGCTATAACATATTTAGCTGTTATAATTTCATAGCTGCTATAACACACCCGATTGATTTAGATGGAATATGTTGGAAAAATAATAATAAGAATAGAATTAGATGATAATTGTGTCATTTTAAGGTGAGATGGAATATGTTGGAAGAATAATAATAAGAATAGGATTAGATGATAATTGTGTCATTTTAAGGTAGGATGGGGTGTATTTTTTTATTTAAAATAAAATAAAATAAAATGGGCGCCCTTAGACAATTTAGAAAAGAAAAAAAAAAAAAAAAAGAGATTTGGCCATTTTTCTAATCAACAAAGTTTTAAAAAATTAGGTTCATTCCCTTCTGATTTTCTCTCTACAAAAAATAAAAAAATATGATAATTTTTCTAGCCTGCCCCAACTCACGGGTCAACAGGCCCACTTCATATGTACTCAAATAAGGACTGTACTAAACTTATTTATAACCGGCCTAAAATGCACTAAATTGTTGAAATGATTATTTCAAATTTGATTTAATTTTTTTTATAATCTTAAGTTTGATTTATTAAGATATTTTCTAGCTTTCAGTTAAGCTTATTTGATTTTGTTTAAAATATTATATTTTTAAACTTATTTAATTAATTATTAAATTTCATAACACAAATTTATTTAATTGTTTTTTAAAATTATTTATTTATATAAAAATATATTCATAAATTTTATTTATGAACATATATATAATTTTTATCTATGGGAGTAAAAGATCATATCACTCACACAAAGTAATCCAATATCATCAGTCTCATTATAAGATACCGATAAGTAAATAATGGGAGATATTTTGCCACGGTGAAGTCATCCTTTTTCATAAATTTTATACAGGAATATTGTTTTTTTAGTTGAATGTATTTGATTTGATTTAATTAATTGATTTTATATATATTGGACATGAATTAGCTCAAGCTACCAGGGTTATGGTGCTATAATAAGTGATATAATAAACTCTAGAGAATGAGAGTTTAAATATCACCCAAGACATATTATATCTAAAGAGTTTGAATTGTTTATGAAGTTAGGTCATTAGTCAAGATTCATCTGCACTTTCTGATTTATCCTTGTGGTCAATGAAAAACTTTTGATCATGTCTGAGCACTGAGTCGATGGACACTGGAGACGTGGCACTCTCCTGTCTTCGACTGGTGATGTAGATCTCCGACGAACCTGCAAAGAAGCCGAGCCAGGAGGGAGTTCCCGGCGACGACCCTCCGACGCTCAAGTCAGGCAGCGAAGATGAAGAAGAACAAGGCTACGTTACTGTGGCTACAGTGACCAAGATTGCATACCTCCTTCGAAGTCTGGGGGTCCTTATATAGGACCCCGGGGAGGTGCGAGCACGATTCTCGATGTGTGCATGCTTCCCCAAACATACCTCGGTAGGGTTGTGTCAGAAAAGCATGCCTGACGCTATTCCGCAATAGTCCGAGCGTATCCCGGATGTGACGGTGGAAACTTCCACCGTATGATACTATGTCCGCTCCGGCCGCCGACCATGCTGTTTGTTGGCGGTAGGTGTCTCGAGGACGAAGTTACCAGTTGTCCTTTTTGTCTCCTAGCGCTCTTGCCTGTTCCCGGGCCGAGCGGACAAGTCGCTCGGCGCTCATGGCCTCCGGGAATGTGCATACCTTGGCCCGGGCGGGGAAGCCCTGCTCATGTGCTCGGATGGAATTGCGCCTTATCGTCCTACGGCTCGGCCAAGCGGCCTGTTCGCTCGGCCCATAGACTCTTTTTACCTGAGCATCGGAAACACGACCCCTGGTCGGGCTGTCTTTCGTCCGGTCCGGGAAACCCCTAGCCGGATGTCTGGTCGGCTGGATGCTCGGTCGGCCCGCTACTCTGCTCGGCACGACCTTTGTCCGTTTGGCACGACCTTGGGGTTGACCCTCTTGACCATTGACCTCCATGTGTCGTTGACCTCCCGCCAATGAGGGTCCCCTGTCCTTACCACCGGATCACATGCCTCCTCCTCAAGTCTAGTCGAAGGAGGCGCTAAGTCCGGCTGACTGGACTGCGTCTGGGTGGTGTGTTTGCTGCTCATCCACCGAGATTAGTGTCCGGCCGTCCGGGGACTATGCAAGTAGGTAACGCCGCTCGGCGTGTCCCTGGTTGGTACTTGGATAGTTTCGTTTGCCTGCCGTTCCGGCATCGGTCACGCTGATTATCCCTAGAAAACTCCTCGACATTTGTATAAATCACCGTCATTAATGCTGAGCACGCGGCCACACTCGCATGATGGTGCTCATTAAATGCGACCCGTCAGCGAGCGCCACGTGGTCGCGCATTCGTCACCGTTCACTCGAGCCATCAGGTCTAATGTGACCTTTGACTTTTTCGAATTTGACGGTCATATCCCCTTCTTGGATCCCGTAACCTCGATCGGACGGCTCCGGTTGATCGAACCCAATGTTTATAAGCATCTTTCCTCTTCGGCCGCTTCACGATATCGCGTGCGCATCCGAAAGCTTCTGCTTCTTCTCGTCCAACGCTCCGGCGAGCTCGCTGCTTTGCTTTTTGGTGATCCACCACCGCCTCCTTCGGTCCTATCCTTTGTAAGGCCCTTTCGCCCTTTTCCTTTCAGTTCCTTCGTGCTTTTCTTCGCACTTCTCACTATTTTCATGCTCGTTTGGACACTGTTCCGACCATCCTGCTTGTCAAATTTCGATTTCCTCTGTGTCGTTCCTTGTCTTTGATAATGGCCAGTTCTTCTCGTCCATCCGACCTCGCCTCCGGCCTCTGGTATACCACCACCGAGAGCTGGTTCGATGAGAGGGATGCGCTGAGCCTTACCCGAACCTTTGAACTTCCATCTGACCACGAACTGATATTAGCCACATCTTTCGATCAGCCACACGACCCTCCGATCGACACTGTTTATTTTTTCCGAGACCAGTTCGTGGCTGGTCTGCGCTTCCCTATTCATCCGTTCATCCTTGAGGTGTGTAACTATTTCCGCCTTCCGCACTGTCAACTCGTCCCTAACTCCTTCAGGTTGCTGTGCGGGGGTGGTTGCCCTCTTTAGGCTGCACGACATCTCCTTAGTCCCTAAGACCTTCCACTACTTCTACTACCCCAAACAGTCCGAGTGGGGAACCTTTCTCTTCCAATCGCGGATCGGTCTAGTCTTCTTCGATAAGATGCCGACCTCGAACAAGCATTGGAAGGAAAACTATTTCTATCTTCGTTTTCCCGAGCGGCCGTCCTTTCGCACTAAATGGCAAACCACTGTGCCAAGCCCGCCGGATCTCGGTAAACATAAGAGCCAGCCAGACTACCTTTACGCAGCCAATTTGCTAGCCGAGCAAAGATTCAACATCAACAAGCTGCTCTACGAGGGGGTGCTATATATATTTGGACTGAGCCCGATCAGAGCGAAGCTTCCGAGCAGTATGGGTAAGCATTTCCCTTGTCCTCCTTCCTTTTGGTCTAACTGATTTATTCTTCTTTTATGCAGTTGACATCATGTGGCGCGCCAAGGTTGCCGATCGGCTAAAGTTGAAAGCTGCTGAGGTGGAGGCGGCAGCTGCGAAGGAGATTGCCGATCTGGGTATTGAACCGGTCGGCTCACACGAAGGGGAAAGTGATGAAGTTTCACCTGCGGTTGGAGAGTCAGCCGCTCGGACTTCTGCAACTGCACCGGTCGGTGATGCTATCTCGTCCGCCGGACAACCGGCATCGGAAGAAGCGGGGCACTCGACCGAGGACTCCACATTGATAATACGCAAACAGCGGCGGACGAACCTCTACACCCAGTCAGCTACATCTGTGGAGCTAGTGACTGAGCCGACCGGTGCCCCTACTGAAGCAATCGCCCCGGCCCCTGCTCCAGTCGAGGCCATTTCTTCGGACCGAACTCCTTTCCAACTCGATTTGCCGATGGCTTCCCTTGGAGTGCCGCCTGTAAGTTCCCAGCCACAAGCTCCCGTCCGGCTTAGGCGGTCTGGTATAGTATCTGTCCCGCTCGGTGAGTCATCCGGCAGTGCAACCTCGGCTCAATCTGATCCGAGCGGCCGTCGAGTGGTTAAGGACGTCCTCCACCTCCCAACGGAAGAATTTCTTCTAGCGGCTGATCGGCCAGTCGCTCCTGAGCATCAGATTACCATCCGCAGACCACTCGCTAGGATATGGGAGGATACGAGGGCCCGCGTCGCCTTGATGACTCCTGGTCAGCTTAGCGATAGCCAGTTGCAGCAAGCTACCAGGGTATGTTTCTCAACACCATACATCCATATTTGACTTGGTCCGTGATATTGTTTCCTCTGTGCGTAGACTTGGGTAGAAAGCATAGCGGTCAACAACCGCTTGACTGCACTGGAGGAAGAATTAAAAAAGTTTCAAATTTCCGGAGGGGCGCCAGCTCAGGGGCCCTCTTATGCCACGCTCCGAGCCGAGCTGAGCAAATCGGAGAAATTACTGGCAGCCGAACGACACAAAGTCTTCTGGCCTGGAGACCAGGGTAGCTGGCCTTGAAGCCCAGGTCAAGTCTCACGACCAGGAGATGAAGCTGGCAACCAATAGAAAAAATAGGGCCGCCTCCGATTTAGAGGAAAAGAATGTGCAGGCCCGAGCACTGCAGCGTGTCAACGAGCTGGCCGATCTGCTATCTGCTGAGCAGGAGGGCCGATCGGCCTCCGAAGCTAAACTTCAAGGAGAAAAGAAAGATCTCCAAGATGCTCTTGACGCTTCCCAAGCTGGGCTAAAGGAATATCAAGATGGTGAATCAGGCCGCTTCGAGACGATGAAGAAAAACTATCTCCGCTCAGACGAATTTGGCGAAAAGTTTAGCGATCAGCTAGTTATAGCCTTCGAGGAAGCCATCCGAGCGACAACGATTTATCTGAAAGCTATGGGCCATCTTCCGAAGACGGCCTCTATACCTGCCAAAGACATGGCCGACCTCTTAGAGACCATTTTCGAGCCCATCTTTGATACAATAGAGTGAGGAGTGTCTCTCACTTGTCTCAGTCTGTGTTTTGAAGTTTTGTCTGTATGCTCGCCGTTCAGCGAGTTAACCTTATCATCTTTAACTTGACTTTTAATTTACTTGTCTGCGTATTTTTTGACGATGGGTAATAAAACTCCGCTTCTGTTGATGTTACTTCCTCGACCGCATTTTTTCCAAGTGGCCTTCGGTATTCTCCGGGCCAGCGAGTTCATAGTCGTCGGTTCGACCGAGGGATTTAACGTCGCCGCTCTACGGTCTTCAAGCCGGGGGGTTTATAGTCGCCGGTCCGACTCTAGAGTTTAACGTCGCCACTCGACGGTTTTCAGCCGGGGGGTTTATAGTCGCCGGTCCGACTCTAGAGTTTAACGTCGCCACTCGACGGTCTTCAGTCGGGGGGTTTATAGTCGCCGGTCCGACTCTAGTGTTTAACGTCGCCGCTCGACGGTCTTCAGCCGAGGGGTTTATAGTCGCCGGTCCGACTCTAGAGTTTAACGTCGCCTTTCGACGGTCTTCAGCCGGGGGGTTTATAGTCGTGATCCGGTGGTAAGGACGGGGGACCCTCATTGGCGGGAGGTCAACGACACGTGGAGGTCAATGGTCAAGAGGGTCAACCCCAAGGTCGTGCTGAACGGACAAATGTCGTGCCGAGCGGAGTAGCGGGCCGACAGAGCATCCAGCCGACCAGACATCCGGCCTGGGGTTTCCCGGACTGGACGAAAGACAGCCCGACCAGGGGTCGGATTTCCGATGCTCCGGTAAAAAGAGTCTATGGGCCGAGCGGACAGGCCGCTCAGCCGAGCCGCAGGACGATAAGACGCAATTCCATCCGAGCACATGAGCAGGGCTTCCCTGTTGGTGCAACCTTAGGTCATAGTTGACCTGGTTGACCTGACTCGAGTTGTGTTTTGATGTTTGACGATGTTTGACGAGAAGAGAGTTGTATTCTTGATGTTTGACAAGAATAGGTGTTTGGGAGATTGTAGGTGCAACCTTAGGTCAAGGTTGACCTGGTTGACCTGATTCGGGAAAAGTCCAAGCAGGGAGCTTGGCACGCGAAAAGTCCAAATATGGAGACTTGACACTGGAAAAGTCCAAGTACGGAGACTTGGCACGGGGAAAAGTCCAAGCAAGTAGCTTGGCACGCGGAAAGTCCAAGTATGGAGACTTGGCACGGGGAAAGTCCAAACAGGGAGTTTGGCACGGGGAAAAGTCCTGGTGAGTGAAGCCAGGCAGTCGGAGAAGTCTTGGTGAGTGAAGCCAGGCAGCCGGGAAATCCTGGTGAGTGAAGCTAGGTGAAAATCCTAGTGAGTGAAGCTAGGTGAAAGTGGAAGTCCTGGTGAGTGAAGCCAGGCATTCGGGAAAGTCCTGGTGAGTGAAGCCAGGCAGTTTGAAAGTCCTGGTGAGTGAAGCCAGGCAGTTTGGAAGTCCTGGTGAGTGAAGGCAGGCAGATTGGAAATCCTTGTGAGTGAAGCCAGGTAAAAACCCTAGTAAGTGAAGCTAGGTGAAAGTCCTGGTGAGTGAAGCCGGGCAAGGGAAAATCCAGATGGATCAAGGGTGATCGGACATCTGGTGTTGGGAAGTCCAAGTAGATCAAGGGAGTGATCGGATACTTGGCACGAAGAGGAAAGCCCAAGTGGGTCAAAGGGATTGACCGAACACTTGGTGGAGAATTCTAGCAGGTCAAGGGAGTGACCAGATGCTAGGAATGATGAACCAACAGGTCAAGGTTGACCGGATGTTGGTGTAGAAGCCTGAGGGCTGGGGAGTTTGGATCGGTCTGGGGACCGATCCAGTGATACACTGGATAGCCTGATCGGTCACCAGACCGATCAGTAATCATCCAGTAGCCTACTGTAGGTTATCTGATCGGTCTGGAGACCGATCAGACAACGATCAGGAGGCGCAAAGAAGTTCGGGAGAAGAGAAGCCTGATCGGTCTCCTGGACCGATCAGAGACGGAACAGAAGCGAAGGCTAGGGAATGGATCGGTCTGTGGACCGATCCACATGGAGCCTGATCGGTCCACAGACTGATCAGGCACTAGCCGTTGCGACGCAACGGCTAGATTTCTTCTGTGTTTCTTCGTTTTCTTCGCAGGTTATAAAAGGAGGGCTGCTGCTGCGAGCCTACTTCTTCTTCTTCCATTGGATTGAAGCTTCTGCTTCTGTGTTTGATTCACGGGCTTTATTGAGCTCGCTTCCGAAGCTTCGCGTGAGCTTCCAGTCGTCGATCAGCTGCTGCGTTTGGGTTGTGAAGTTGCTGCTTCATCGCCTCCGATCGACAGAGAAGGCAAGCGAGTGTTGCATTCATATTGTTGTTTGTATTTGCTTCTTGCTTTCCTTGTACTCCTTTCTTGTTGTTACAAGTATTGTGGCGAGGTTTCTCGACCCACAAGGAGCATTTATTAGCCGGTTCTCCGGGGACTCATCCACCGACGGATTGATAGGATTCGTCCACCTTACGGACACGCCGAGGAGTAGGAGTTTATCTCCGAACCTCGTTACATCGGTTTGTTTGAGGTTTGTCTTCTTTCCCTTTCGTTTCTGTGTTTATTTTCCGCTGCGCTAACACGTTTTGTAGAAACGCGACGATTTGGGGTCGGCTATTCACACCCCCCTCTCTAGCCTCCGTACGAAGGATCCTAACATTCCCCGCCCGGGCCGAGGTATGCACATTCCCGGAGGCCATGAGCGCTGAGCGACTTGTCCGCTCGGCCCGGGAACAGGCAAGCGCGCTAGGAGACAAAAAGGACAATTGGTAACTTCGTCCTCGAGACACCTGCCGTAGACAAACAGCATGGTCGGTGGCCGGAGCGGACAGAGTATCATACGGTGGAAGTTTCCACCGTCACATCCGGGATACGCTCGGACGATTACGGAATGGCGTCAGACATACTTTTCTGACACAACCCTACTGAGGTATGTTTGGGGAAGCGTGCACGCATCGAGAAGCGTGCTCGCACCTCCCAGGGGTCCTATATAAGGACCCCCAGACTTCGACGGAGGTATGCAATCTTGGTCACTGTAGCCACAGTAACGTAGCCTTGTTCTTCTTCTTCTTCGCTACCTGACTTAAGCGTCGGAGGGTCGTCGCGGGAAACTCCTCCCAGCTCGATTTCTTTACAGGTTCGTTGGAGATCTACATCACCTGTCGAAGACAGCAAAGAGCGTCACATCCCCAGTGTCCATCGACTTAGTGCTCAGACAGGATCAACTTTCATAAGACTAGATCTGTCACTTTTTAAATTGGTCAAATTGGTCAGATAATAAGACTTGGATACTGGGATTAAAATAATAATAATAATTCAACTCAATCTAGGGATGAGAATGGATCAGATTTGGGTCGGATTTTATATTCTCCATCCCAATTCCCATTTATTATATATGTCTTCATCCTCATTGGGTATTTAATTTTTATCCTCATATCCATTTAAGGATCGGATATTCGTCTTCATTCCCATATTCATTGATGTCGTGATGAAGAGGGGCCCTACCAAGGAAGGATAAGAGGGGGAAAAGGCTTCCTAACGTGGAGGTCAAGGTCAAAAGTGGTCAAAGGCCCTGGGCGGTCGACCGGATCGAACGAGCGGGAGCCTCGATCGGTCGGGCAAGGGTGCGAAATAGCCACTCTCTGGTAGCAGTAACTAGGGTTAAGAGGTAAGCAGTAAGCAATGAGCTTCTGGTTCTCGTCGATCGGGCTTTAAGGCCGGTCGAATGAAGGTAACTACTAACAGTCGGGAAGTGGAGAAGGGGACAAGTCAGCAGCTCCGAGCGGCACAGCAGAATAGGAACAAACTAAGCGGGGTCCAGTTTGCCAATAGTGGGGCCCACCTACATATCTCCTCGTACTCTTTTTGATGTTTGTGCTGCTAGCAGTAGAGCATGTCCACCATGTAAATCGTACTTTAGAAGCTTCTAGCCCGTTACATTAGAGATTTACTTGTCCACTCACGGAAAGGTATTAGAGACACTTTTTGACTTATTTTTTCCTATGATACTTTGAAAAACGTGCATATGTCTTAAGATGCATGCACAGACACTACAGTGATAGTATAAAAGGGGGTTCCTATCTATAGGCGGAGGTATATGCAACTTCATTATTTCACACTCTCTAACTACAGTTTTCTACTACTTCATTTGTGGGGATTATTGATTTAAGCGTCAAAAGGTTATGCCGGAAATCTCTTTTTGGCCTGGCACTAACACTGTTCGTATTGCAGGACGCGTGGAGTTTTCACCTCATTAACCTTTGAATCACATTTCCAACTTATCATCTTCTCTCTTTTTTTTAATAGGATCATTCATCGTATGATCGAATATTATTTATTAGGAGTGAGAAAAGTTTGATTAAATTATTAATTGACCGAATTTAAAATGTTAACTCGATTATTTTAAAATTTTGTTTTTTATATTTTTTTACAATTTTTTTAGATAATTTAGTTCCCTTTCAATTTTAAAATTTCTAATTTTATTAAACTAAATAGTTTGAAAGTTAACCCCAATACGGTGTTAATTTTAAAAATCAACACTAGTATTTTCATAAAATTAACATCAAAACTCAGTTATGTTGGCAAAACTTACG
This sequence comes from Zingiber officinale, assembly GCF_018446385.1. Taxonomy (NCBI): domain Eukaryota; kingdom Viridiplantae; phylum Streptophyta; class Magnoliopsida; order Zingiberales; family Zingiberaceae; genus Zingiber; species Zingiber officinale. Next base: position 117,937,560 of record NC_055987.1, read on the forward strand.
AAGGTGTATTTAATAAAGAGATTGAATAACTTTCATTAATTTTTTTTTAATGATAGATTTTTGTGGAGTTGATAGATTTTTATTGATTTTTATAAAATCTCATATAGTTGTGAAAAGAATTTCATGAAGTTCTATAGACTTTTTAAAAGACTTTTACATATATTTGTAAATTTTACGGAAACTTATAGATTTAAGAGTATATTCAATCTTAGAAGAGCATAGGCAATCATGAAATCACATGATATTTATTTTCAAATAAAACCTAAAATAACTAATTAAATTTATTTTTTAATAAAATAATAAATAACATACTTGTCAATAAAAAACTTTTTTAATTTTTTATATTGTTATTTTGTTTTGGCTAAACTCAAAGAGAAGATAACGTCTCACTTAAAAAAAAAACTTTAATAATATAATTTTAAATCTAAAAATATTATAATAATTTAAATATTTTTATTTATAATTTTGATTCAAATTAACATGAAATGTTGGGTCAACTCTTTAGTTTGGTCAAACTTATAATAAATGTTAAATTGATAAATTTGATTAGTAATAAAATTAATAATAATATTATTAATTTGATTAGTAATAATATTATTAAAATAAATAAATATAAATATATAAATTTTATATAGGAATTTTTAAAATTTAATAAATTTTATAGAATATTTTTAGGTTGAATTTCATTAGATTTTATTAAATTATCTATTAATTAAGTTAAGAATTAATTTTTATTTATTAATATATATTTTATATTAAAATTTATTGTCTCAAGTTTCTTTTCCCTCTTCACACAACGTCGCTGTCCAAATCGACTTCGACTTAAACCTGCTCGCAAGTAGTTGATGGAAGCATCACCAACCACCTCAAATAATTTTTCTATTTGTTTTCTTCTTTTTCGGCACATCGCAGGCTTAACCGGATGACACTCATTGTTTCCCATCACGAGCAACCAAAGGAAAAATCTCTACCCACCGCCATGAGTCATCGTCGGAGAAAAGGCTGCAAGCGGCTGCTGTTCCGTTCCAACTGTTCTGATCAATTCTTTTGTCATTATAACGTCGGAAAATGACATTTCAAAGGACTCTCAGCTTCGCATGAAATGCATGCTGAGAAGTTGATGTAGGTCGCCGAGAGGTTGAACGAGGAAGACCTTTAAGATCAAAAGAATAATCAAAATCGAGGAGTGAGAAAAGAAAGGACTTATTTGTAAAAAATTAAATCGATTTAAAGTTTATAGAAATCGCAAGGATTAGGAGAAGATTTTTTATTTTATTTTTAAAATTGTACGGATTTTTAAAAGAATCATGAAAATTTATTGAAATATTGGATACCAAAAGATTTTCATAGAGTTTTAAAAAGTTGAATACCATATGACTTTTTAAAATTCTATAAAAATTTAATTTGGATACCATTAGATTTTTATAAAATTTAGATTAGTACATATAAACTTTTAAAATTCACAAAAATAATTCAAAATAATTAAAAGTTTAATGTTGAATACACCGACCATAGTTATGCTGATTTTCAAAACTTAGTTGTGAATCTGATTTTTTGAAAATAACCTAAAAAATAAGACCGAACTCTCTAAATTAATTCGGATATTCAGGTTCCATTAGATTCGTTCGGATATTCGGGTTCTTATACCTGATTATTTAAATATTTATATTTGATATCTGATTATTCAATGAATAAAAAATAAAAACTAAAAAATTTAAAAAATCAAAATCCGTCGTTAGAAATAGAGGAAATTTTCATCCCGAAAAATCAAATTTATTTGCTCCCTGACTTTCGTTTACAAGTTACAACCCTATTAGTATCCGTCGAACACTATATATATATATGCGACTCTACGACTTCGCCGATCCGCTCTCCCGATATTCCCTGTGAACTATTCTCAGCTTCCGGAATCTTCGTAGAAGGGGTGGATGGCCGCCGCCGCGGAGTACGCTCACGCATCCCTCTTCCGCTTGCTCGTCCGGTGCTCGGAGCAGAAGAACCTCGCCTTTGGAAGCGCCCTCCACGGGAAGGCCTTCAAGTCAGGTGTCACGGCCGACGTATTCTTCAGCAACAGCATCGTGGTCATGTACGCTAAGTGCTCCCAACTCCCTCGCGCCGCAGCGGCCTTCGAGGACATCGGCGCCGGCAAGGACGTCGTCTCTTGGAACTCCCTCATCAATTCGTACTCTCAGATCGGCCCCAATGGCTCCCAATCCGTATTTGACCTTTTCCGGAGAATGAGGGCCGAGTGCGGTCTCAGCGTCCTCCCCAATTGCTTCACCTTCGCCGGCGTCTTCACCGCTGCCTCCCACTCGCCCGGTGATATTTGGTTCGGCCGATGCGCTCACTGCGTCGCCATCAAGGTCGGTAATAATGATGACGTCTTCCTGGGAAGCTCTTTGCTCAACATGTACTGCAAGCAGGGATGCGTACTGGACGCCCGCAAGGTGTTCGATAGAATGCCTGTTCGAAATTCAGTGTCTTGGTCGGCCATGATATCCGGCTATGCTGTCCTTAAGTCCGGCGAAGAAGCTTTCGGCCTGTTCAAATTGATGCTCGAGGAAGGTCAATGCGCCGCCGCGAATGAATTTGTCTTAACGAGCGTTCTTAGTGCACTGAGTGCCCCTGGATTTCTTGTCATGGGCCAGCAGGTTCATTCTTTTGCCATCACAAACGGCTGGGTGTCTTCTGTATCCGTCGAGAATTCCCTCATTACCCTCTATGCGAAGTGTAAAACCATGGAAGACGCTCTGCTCATGTTCGAATTGTCGGCGAACAAGAGCTCCATCACATGGTCTGCGATGATCACCGGGTATGCACAGAATGGTGACTCCCAAAAGGCACTGCACTTGTTCCCGCATATGCAGATTGCAGGATTCATGCCGACTGAGTTCACATTTGTAGGGCTCCTCAACGCATGCAGCGACATGGCAGCCCTTGTTGAAGGCAAACAAACTCATACCTTCTTGATCAAGGTGGGATTCGAGCTCCAATCCTATGTCAAAAGTGCACTGGTCGATATGTATGCTAAATGTGGCTGCATTGATGATGCAAGAAAGGGATTCGAAGAGTTGAAGGATGCCGATATCGTCCTGTGGACCTCGATGATCGGAGGTTATGTGCAGAACGGAGAGCATGAGGAGGCTTTAGCATTATATGGAACGATGAGAAGAGAGAACATATTGCCAACCAGCCTCACCCTAACCACTGCTCTTCGAGCATGTGCTAGTCTTGCTGCCGTAGAACAGGGCAAACAAATTCATGCCTGTTCCGTGAAGTTTGGATTCGGTTTGGGGATTCCAATCGGTAGCTCCCTATCGACCATGTATGCAAAGTGTGGCGATTTATCGAATTGCAGTCTTGTGTTCGGAAGAATGCCTCAGAGGGACGTCGTCGCATGGAATTCAGTTATTTCAGGATTTTCGCAAAATGGGCAAGGGATTGATGCCTTGAACCTCTTTGAGGAGATGAAGAAAGAGGGTACAGAACCAGATCATGTCACATTTGTCAACCTACTGTCTGCCTGTAGTCATGTCGGTCTGGTTGAGAGCGGCTGGAGTTACTTGAGGTCGATGCTCGACGATTATGGATTAGTCCCGAAGATAGAACACTACGCGTGCATGGCTGATATTCTCAGTCGCGCCGGGATGTTCAAGGAAGCCAAGAACTTCATTGAATCCGTGCCTATCGATCATGGAACATGCTTGTGGCGGATTATGCTAGGAGCATGCCACAAATTCAGGCACTTTGACATCGGAGCTTTTGCCGGGGAGAAGCTCATGGAGCTGGGCACACTGGACTCGTCGGCTTACATTTGCTTGGCGAATATATACGCTGCCTGGGGCAAGCGAGATGATGTCGAACGAGTGAGAAGATTGATGAGGATACGAGGGGTGGACAAGGATCCTGGATGCAGCTGGGTTGATATCGATAACACAGTCCATGTTTTTGTTGCCAAGGAGATGCAGCATCCCGATATCGACAAAATATATGCAGAGTTAAAAAGATTAACCAAAAACATGAAGGATGAAGGCTACTGTCCTACTTTTGGATTCACCTTCCGTGATTCTCTTGAATCTCCAGGATCACGAGCGGAGGAAGAAGAAGAAGAGTCGAATTTTGTAGCATCTGCTGTTTCTTGACTAATAACTATTTAATATTCTATAAAATCTAAAAAATTCTTATATAGCAGAATGGGTGTGCTAATGATGTTGTTAAGGTGTGCCTTTTAGGATTGAGTAGAAGAGATCAACAGCAGCAGCAGTAATGGTGCAAAGAAGAGAGCTAATTTTGGCGGAGCTGTTCCAGACCTTCAGATTTCCTCTCTAAAATTAGCCACTGCGAATTAATAGCCGCGGTAAAATCGCTCGTCCGCCTCTATCCATTGAAGAAGAGTAGGCGCTATCGATGAAGGGGGAGTGGTCGCAGTTGCAAAAGCACCAATTCCCCTCCTTTCCTCCTCCCGTTTCCACCGGCGGCCGTCACACACGGGCACGTCGCTTGTGTAGATTTCCGGCGATCTTGGAAGCGGGGCGAGAGGATATATATTTCCATTGCCAAAAAAAATTAAAATAAAAAAAAACCCATCTTTTTAGTACTGATGTTGGAGCAATCAGAGGAATTGGAGCCGATTTTGATGGAGAAATGCAAGGTGAAGGCGTCGTCGTCTTCTTCGGAGGGAGAGATGTCGGAGGAAGAAGAGGAGATGGAGCAGAGGCCGCCAACGTGGATGAATTACGGCGTGGCCTCTGGCAAAGGAGTCAATGCAGGCGGTAGGAGGATGCTTTCGAAGCAACTTTCGCTAAGGGAGACGAGGATGGAGGCCAAGTGGGAGCAGCGGCGGATGCAGGTCCTGCAGAGGAGGAAAAGCTCGGCGGCAGAGGAGCTCGAAAAGGAGCGGCGGCTTGCGAGGATTCTGACCGACGAGGACATGGACGAGCTGCGAGGGTCGATCGACCTCGGTTTCAGGTTCAGCGAGGAGGACGGCGGGCAGGACCTCTGCATGACGCTGCCGGCGCTCAATCTCTACTTCGCCGTGAACCGTCAGCTGCCGACCCCCGGGTCATCGACGGCGACCTCCTCTTCGTCGACGCTGGCCGGCCTTCCGAGCCCCCGGAGCCCCGCCAACGAGCAGGGGATGGCCCACGCCCAGGCTTGGAAGATTTGCAATCCCGGTATCATCTCAAACTCGTTTGCATCATCTGAAAACTTAAAAAAAAAAAATTAAAGAATTTTCCAGATCGCAATCAAGAAAGAGAGAATTCCATTGTTTGATTGGTGATCTAATGATTGCCAAACTTACAGGCGACGATCCAGAGCATGTTAAAACAAGGCTGAAGCATTGGGCACAAGCAGTGGCGTTCTCTCTCAGACAGAGTTGTTGAATTATTATGAACCAATGCAAATTGTTTGGAAGCCATAATTAGATATGAAGTTGATGTAATCATGTTCTTAATACACAGCAACAACTAGAAATTGAAGAGAATTGTATTTAGATTATCGATGAAGAGTGGTAGTTGCGCTTTGCCTTCTCCGTTTTCCTATTAGCAGCCTGAATACTGACCTGTGGTCAACAGATGCTGTTCCGTAAATTTTCAAAACTAACTGGGTTTCTTTGTAAAGTTCGGAAAGTATGCTGAAAAAAAAACAAGGTTAGGTTTACATGAAGGAGCCGCCGCAACTCTTACGATGCAATTTCAGCTGGTTGATGGACGATCCACGCCCCGCTTGGTTCTTGCATTCAAATCGCAGCTTTGCCCTTTCTCGATCGATTGAAGTGCCGAGCCCCACGACGAGCCTGGTTTCCTTGAATTTCTTTACGCCTTCAGGTTAGATTTCTGCCCTCGGATTGGAAACGCTTCGCCTTTTATATAACACTAATTTACTTCCAAATTGGAACATTGAGAGGATATATTGAAGAAGACTGCGGTGGCTTGTGATGCCTTCAGTTTCTTGGCCGTAGTTGTGATGCCAGTTAATGGCTTGTCATTCCTTTGTCAGTCGATCGTTTTCATATGTTTGATATCTTGATTCGAAGCATGTTTTCTTGACCATAATTGTGAATTGTTATATGAGTTAATGGATTTGATATTTTTATTGGAAACGAAAGGGAATACATTTCTTTAAAATAAAATTCCGTTCTTGGATTGTCTGTCCGTCGCTCTTCGTGCATTGAACGAACCCTATAAAGACTCAAAAGCAGTGATCTTAGTAGGAGCTTGTTTTCCGATCATGATTTATACATGATCTTTTACTGAAGCTATGACTAAAATCGGAAATGTAGTCGCAACTTAGCAAAAGACAGTGATTGGCTGATTGCCTTGTTTGCTCTTAGAATATAATAGATTTGATGGTTCAAGGAATTGCTTCTTGTTAGGTATGGCGGGCATGATACCTACTGAAATTGTCTAAGAATACCCAGGTAATACTAACATCTATATAGGAAAAATTGAAGATTAGAGTTTTAATTCTGCATATAGATTTATTACAAGTAAACTAGTTCAACTCAAGTATCTTCTACCTTGGTTTCTAAACCTAAATTCATCTTGTACCTACCACAACTCAATTGTCTAATATCCTATTCAAATCCATCCTTTATTCGTTTAATGTGTTTCCAAGCTTATTAAAGTATATCGGGCAATGATGAGATATCCATCCTATTGCCATGGCTAGTTCTTGTCAAGCTACAACCATGTAGAATGGTTATTTTATTCTTATAGTTATCTTTTCTTTTTTGCAAAAAGGTCATACGCTGATCCTAGGCGTGTGTATGTTGATCCCGGGCGCCCCACACGGCCGGTCCCACAGCCATATGTAGAGAGGTAAATCAAGAAACCGAGTAGGCTACAACATGGGAGGGTATTTTCGCTCACCAGTAAAAGCATGTTGCGGAGGCCACTATCAATAATTCACATTTAGAGTTGTATGATAAAAAAATTGAGGTGGTGAAGGATAAACAAGATTGTGATTCCATCATTCTATAAAATGGTATAGTTTAGGGGCATTATAAAATTTTGTAGAAAAAAATATAACCCTAATTGCGTGTTGTCCTATAGTCTTCCTTGTTCTTCCCTTCCTAGCGACATGAGATGGAGGCCTCCCCACATGATTGTTTAGCTGTCTGCCCTCTCCCACGTAGTGTCATGGATCTTCCATTCTGTTAGATCGAATGGGTGCGATAGAGGGGGGGGGGGGGAGGGGAGGGGTGAATATCACGCTCTTTTACAACTTTTATTTTTCTTTGGAAATCAGAATCGTGTAGCGGAAAGTAAAAAGACAAGTTCGTTTACTTCGTTCGGAGTCTAGGTCGACTCCTACTCGAAGACCCGCGGTCCTTGACTGCACCGATGGACAATCCACTATAACCCTTCTTTCTGAAATCTTCGGAAAGAAGCATAACGTACAAAATGAGCAAGATAGTAACAACCTACTATCTTACTTAAGTTAATTACAATGCAAGCTAATAAAATATACCGACAAGTAATAGAGTTGAAGCTTTGGTCGGTACTATCGAACGGAGTGACTTGCAGCATTGATGAAGACTTGTAGCACGAGCAGCTTGCAGAACAGAACTTCAGTCGATCAGAAAGTGTTGTACAGCCTCAAACCTAGAGCCTCTTTTTATAGGTGTAATGGACATTCGGTCGATCGATCCCTCTATTCGGTCGATCGAACCAGCTCCCTTCCTTCCTGGTTGGATTCTGACGCTGGCTCGATCTCTGACATTAATTGCTCATTAAGGGTTCGGTCGACCGATCCATCTTTTCGGTCGACCGAACAGGCTCCTTCCCTGTTCGTCGAGATTTGCCGAGATTCGTATTTACTGTGCATTAATGTTGATTGGTTCGGTCGACCGATCAACCCTTTTTCCTTTTGCTTCTGATCAATGATGATGAACTGGCCTGTGTTGAATCATCATGGTTCGGTCGACTGAATAGTACCGATCTTACTGTTCGGTCAACCGATCAAATTTTGATCGGGCTCTGATATGTTCTGGTCTGATCTAAACACTGCCTTGATTTCTTCTTGTTCGGTCGACCGATCCTCTGGTTCGGTCAACCGATCCAGTCGGACCTACAACACAGTGTTAAACAAAGTATCCCTGCAACACAGATGTTAGCACAATAATAATATTATAATGTATGAGCAATATAAAGGACAGTAGAACTGTTTTGATCTCATCTTGGAAACCTTCCGGGTTTCTTCAGTTGGATCAGCGACCTTAGGTTGTTCATTTTAGGAACCCGACCTCACTATCGCTCCTCCAGTTGTTTATCTCAACTTACCTGCCAAACATGGTCCTCCAGACATGTTTGGACTTTGCCTGCTCAGTGTCTGTTCACCTGATCTACTAAGACCTTTCCTGCAATACTATATTAGCTAACAACAATAATAGTAATACAAAATATAATGGTAAACCTAATCCTAGATTTATTGAGAGCCGTTGGTCCGGTCGTCCGCCCATCCGATCAACCTTGTTTGGAGTTCACTCCTCCAAGACTTCTCGTTACTTAAGGTTATATTCCCCTAGGTTTTTCACCACTTGGCTTTACTCACCAAGACTCAGTATTCGGCTACTCAGGGATCAGGTCCTTCAGACCTATCCACTTGACTTCCACGATATACCTAGATTTCTCTCGCCTCAGTATTCGGCTATCCAGGGATCAGGTCCTCCAAACTTATTCACCTGGCTTTCACGATATATCGAGATTTTTCTTGCTTAGCCTCCAACTAGGACTTCCCTTGCCTAGCCTACAACTAGGACTTCCTTAGATCAAGCTCCATTCTTAAACATACTTAAACATATTTGTCTGACATTAAAACCTTGGAGGTCGATTGCACCAACACATTCCTCCTTGCATGACATGTACAGTCTACAATGCCCGAGTAAGCTTCCCTTTAGGTTTCTTTCTTCTTCTGCCATCATAGATGAGCCTCGCTGCTCAAACTCTTTCTACATACTTGGTTGACCATGTTTCTGTGTGTTTGACATGGGCATGAGAGGTGCATATGCTGAAACCGAGTAACAAAACTATCAATTTCGAGGTTGAGAACCATGTCCATGGTGACGAGTAAAGAGGAGGAAGGTGGAGTGAAAATTAGGACTTCATTAAACTTCTAAAACAAGTTTATAGTTTTTCTCCCTGCACGCTATGCAATGGATTGAGGAATGTGTAGGCTATTTTCCAGTAACAACTCAATACTACCTAACTGAGATATAATCAGTCATGGATTCAAACTTAGATGGGCAAAGTGACCAAAAAAACTTGGGGGAATGTGTATTTTGCCCTAAAAAAACTATGAGATATTCCCAGTTTGATGCAGGAATGGCAAGGTTAAACCTCTACCAACATTCAAAGTCCGCACTCCTGTGGCAGATTTTATTCCTTTGCAATAACTAATATTCCTTCTACTGCTTTACTGTCTAATTACTCAAGCTTTTGTTAAGGTGGATAACAATCCTTACAGGCACAGGCGCATAGAAGATCATGGCAATGCATACTTTAGCTTTGGCATTCTGTCCACATACTTTGCTTATCCATACACGAAAATTCTCCGGAATACGATATTTGCACTTGACATATCCAGAAAGAACTTTTATTCATTGTGCTGGAAAGATTCCTCCTCGCATTTGTTTCGTGTGGCCAACTTTTCCCTGTGCTAAAAATTCCAGGTTAGTTGCACTGTGCTATGAAACTGTTAACAAGATATAATCATAATTTTTTTTTGAAGATGTTGAATCGTCGTTGTAGTTTTATCTAATGAGTTAATTTTATGCTTCAAACATTTTTATCCACTTGTACAAGATTGTTCGTGGATATCCTTGTTTTATTGTCATTGACAGGCAATTCCTTCCCGAATTACTATTGAGATATTACTTTCTCCTAAAAATTTTCCCCTGCTGATGACTAACATCATAGTACCATATCTAAACAAAGGAGGCTGAACTGGACGACAGGGAGTATGACAGACGGCAACCAATCCGATACACCTGAAAGCAGCACCAGCAGTGCAACTCGACTGATAAGAACGATTCAATCTTTTCAAACTAAGCTGAGTGCTCGGATCAAGCAGTTGAGGAAAGGGATATGGATCAAAATTTTCTTTTTCTTGGTAGGATTCTACTCTGCTACAGCATTTGCAACAGTGATCGGGCAAACCGGCGACTGGGACATTCTTTCTGCTGGCTTTGCTGTTGTCGTGGTGGAGGGGATCGGTGCCCTCATGTACAGAGCTTCACTTACCTTTCTCGACAAGTTCAAGAGCCTAATCACCGTCTTCAATTACTGGAAGGCCGGGCTTTCCCTGGGATTGTTCTTGGACGCGTTCAAGTATGAAATCGAATCGTGTATCGAATCATGTAAGCCATCCAATTTTGAAATCGATATATTCCCCGCGATATGGTAGCTAAATTGAACTCAATAAGTTTTTGTGGTGGAGTTTCTCCGTTTGGCGTGTTCCAAGGGGAAATCTCGAAACAGGGGACATTGCAGAGTCTGTTCTGGTAATTTTAAAGATTTAGGGGGTATTTATAAATAAGGTAAAGTTTGGGGGTGAAACAATATATTTCCCTAAATAAAGGCGGTTGGATCGCGACATGGCTTAATTACATGGCGCGAGCCCAGCCCACCGTGGAGCACCACGTTGTTGACCCCACCTTCCCTCTGCCGGCTCCATCGCCTCTCCTCCCTCTCCCGGCCCTTGACGCCCTCCTGGTCGCCGCCATCGACGCCGCCGCCGGCCCCCGCCACCTCCGTGCCGCCCACGCCGCTCTCGTCCGCCTCGGCCTCCACCACAGATGCTTCCTCGTCACCAAGCTCCTCCGCCGCCTCTCCGATTATCGCGTCCCCCTCCACCCTTACCCCCTCCTCATCTTCTCCCTCGTCCCCCGCCCCAACTCCTTTCTATGGAACTCCCTTATCCGCTCCGCCGCACTCCTCAACCCTTCCCACTCCGACCACCATCCCCTCCGCCTCTACTCCCTCATGCGCCGTAGCTGGCCCCCGACGCCGCCCCTCTCCTTCACTTTCTCCGCCCTACTCAAATTCGCCACCTCCCAAGAATCCCTCTCCAGCGGCCGCCAGATTCACGCCCAAGCCATCTTCATCGGCGGTTTCGACGCTGACCTTTTCGTCCGGAACACTCTCATCTCCATGTACGTCGGATGCTCCGACATAGCGGCCGCTCGAAGGGTGTTCGACGAAATGCCCGTTCGAGACGCTATCTCTTGGACTTCGTTGATTGTGGCTTACACCAAAAGCGGCGACCTTTCTTCAGCACGAGGGTTGTTTGAGGCATCTCCCGTGAAGGACGTTGTGGCATGGACTGCAATGATCACAGGATACGCCCAGAATGCGATGCCCAAAGAGGCGCTGCTGGCATTCGAGAGGATGAGAGAAGCGGACGTAGTTATGGACGAAGTTGCCTTGGTCGGCGCCATTTCTGCCATCGCTCAGTTAGGTGCTGCAAAACACGCACTTTGGCTTCGGGATCTGGTGGAGAAGATTGGGCTCGACCAGAACCTTTTGGTTGGATCGGCAATGGTGGATATGCATGCAAAATGCGGGCTGATCGACGAGGCCCGTCGGGTGTTTGATAAAATGACAGACCGGAATGTCTACTCCTACAGTGCAATGATCGCTGGACTCGCTACATACGGAAGAGCTTTGGAAGCCATTTCATTGTTTAAAGAAATGGTAGGCGAGACGAACGTGAAACCAAACCATGTCACATTCATCGGCCTCCTCACAGCTTGTAGCTATACTGGGATGGTGGAGGAAGGTCGACGCTACTTCAGGATGATGGAGGATGAGTATGGTATCGTTCCTTCCGCTGATCATTACACATGCATGGTCGATTTGTTGGGGCGTGCTGGACTAGTCGAAGAAGCACTTGATCTAGCGAGGTCTATGCCAATAAAGCCGCACGGTGGTGTCTGGGGTGCGTTGCTCAGTGCCTGTCGGATCCATGGAAAGACAGAGATTGCGAGAATTGCCGCCGATCATATATTCGAGCTCGAGCCTGATGGGGTCGGCAACTACGTGTTGCTCTCGAATATATATTCATCTGCAGGGATGTGGGACGAGGTGTTGAAGGTTCGGAGACTGATGAGAGCGAGGGGGCTAAGGAAAAATCCTTCAGCGAGCTGGACAGAAGATAAAGATGGTTCCGTCCACGAGTTCTTTGCAGGGGACAATTCCCACCCGAGAATCCGGCAGATAAAGCGCGCATTAGAGAATCTGTTGGGCATGTTGAAGCTTCGAGGTTATGTGCCCGTATTGAGTTCTGTTGTTTATGATGTCAAGGACGAAGAGAAAGAAAGGCTGTTGAAAGGTCACAGCGAGAAGTTGGCATTGGCATTCGGCTTGTCGACGACTTCTGCAGGAGACACGATAAGGATATCGAAGAACCTTAGGATATGCGACGATTGCCATTTGGTGATGCGACTTGCATCAAGGGCTGTGGAAAGGGAGATTGTGGTGAGGGATAACATGAGGTTTCACCATTTCAAAGATGGGGAATGCTCATGTCGAGAATTTTGGTAAAGATTCAATATGCAATTCGATCCTTTTAGTGAAAATAATTATTATGCAGTAACATTGAACTAAAATTTGAGCATTACATATTTACCATTCGATTAATGAACATTACAAGCTTTTCATGGCAATGTTTTTCTGGTCCTCCAATCTCAACCGTCCGTTCGCTATCTTCTCCCTATGTTTCAGCTTCCAGTCTTATCTCCAACGTCCGCTCTCAAGGGTTTGTCTCCTCGATCTGATCCAGCACCGGTTTCCACACCCGGGCCCGCGGCTGTACTTTACGCGGGTCCACGACCGGTACCGCCCGCTTGGCGGCGGCGGCGAGGAGGCGGCCCATGTGCGTGGCGAGGTCGACGATCGACGACTCGTCGCGGAGGAGCGCGTGGGGGAGGAGGAAGTAGACGCCGCCGACCGCCAGGCGCTCTCCGGGGAGGAGGCGCTCCGATCCGAATGTGGCTAGGCGGGCAGCGGAGACGAGCACGTGAGCGGGGGGACGCCCGGTGAGCTCGCCTGCCGTCACCGGCGCCTGTAAATCAACCACGTTTCCGGTGGCGTGGATCACCCGCACGCAGCCCGGCGGCGGCGCGGCCAGCTGACACGAGTGGGAGCAGCCCATTTATAAACAAGCCCCTGAAAAAATAATTAACGACTAAACAAAAAATCTCAAAATTAGCGAGATCGATTAAGAAACAACATGAGATACAAGCTTCATACTCGAATAGAAGAGGGGAAATTACTACGCGATTAATCAAACTCGAAGAAGTGGATTGGGGACTAAAGAGGGAGAACTAGAGACAGTTATGGGCGAAGAAGCCAGAAGCGGCAAGAGAGGAAGAAGATGATGGAAAGAGATGGAGCACGGAGACAAAGCAATTATGGAGAACGAAAATAAATAAATAAATAAATAGTTGGAATTGGCACGTCATGATGTGATGGAAGTGTGAAAAAGCTAATGCTGAAAAGATGATGATCAGAGTTTACTTGGTGGAGAGGAGGAGAACAGGAGGAGATGTGGAATTTTGGTGAGGCATAATAAAGACTGGGTTGACCGTTGACATCAAAAAGTGAGATACCGGTGGATCGATCGGATCCTTAGTCTTTTATCCCTATAATTTTACTCATCGCCCTAGTCTATTATCCGGGAGAAAGATAAATTCCGTGGGATCGCCGTTACTTGATCGATGTCAGAATTTGATCGGATCTTAACAGAAGTTCAGATGGACGATAAAAAAAATTCTATTCAGATCTGATCGAATTTCGGCACTGATCGAGCCAGCGACGATCCTTTGAGTTCATTTTTCCTCCAAGATATGATTTTGATCAGGCTGACGACCTCCGACCACCGATAATAAATTAGGATGATAAATGAGATACGAGGATAAGAGGTTTTAGAGATAGAGGATGTGTCTCTTTTTATCCTTGGCGCACTCAGGATGTGAGATTGTTTAATTAAATCTAGATAACGCAAACAAAATACTGCATCTCTTTTTGTTCAAACTGACCTTTGTTTTTTTATCTATAATAAATTTTCTATTAAATTAAATTAAAATTTTATCTCTTCTCCCTTCCATCAAATACATGTGATCCTGTCCTAAATTAATGAAAACGATAAATTAGAAACGTGATTCTTATATTGACTTAATAAAAGCTCCGCCCTATCCTATAATATAGGGAGTTTTGGTATTGAGTCAGAGAAGGAATCCTCGGTATTAGCCTTGTAACATTTAAACAATTTGATTTGAGAGAAGAAAGTAGTGAAAGTAAACTGTAACAATGAGCGTGTGTAAATATGAAGTATCGCATATATACCTCCGCTCGTAGATGAATACCCCTTTTATAGTGTCATTATTGCGTTGTGTACAGATCTCAAAGTATTAGTACATTTACCCAAACTTTCCTAAGAAAGGATATATTATAAAGTGCTCCTGACACTTTTTCTTAAAAGAGTGTGTAAATCTATGTGATTTGATAAGTTAGAAGCTTCTAAAGGACGATTTGCCGATAGAAAATTCTTTGTCCTTTACAACATAAAATTTCAAAAGAGTACGATATGATAGGTATATGGGTCCTGCTGCAGGCTGACCGGCCGCCACTCGGTCGAGAGATTGCTAGCTCGACCTTATAGAATGCAGTCAAGAACTAGTTCTTTACTCGACTCTTCATTTTGTTAAGGAGGCGCAATATGTCCGATCGACCCCTAAGTTTGATTGGACAAGGTGGTGGACCGGATAAATTAGTACTTAGCTTCAAACCTCATCTGTAAGTTGCGAAGGATGACCGCTTAGGAGATCCGGTTGACCTTTCGCGCCCGACAGGTGATGCGAAGTCCGCTCAGCCAATATAGCCTGGTCAACAGTTCTAGGATCATCCGACCATGTGACTTTGACCTCTGCGTCAGTTGGTCCTCCCTGCTTTGAACCGCTTTTTGGAGGATTCATCTTTATCATCTTATCACAAGCCTCCCCCCAAGTTTAGTCGAAGGAGGCTGCAAGTTCGATTGATTGGACACTTAATATTTTTTGTAGCTCTCATTTCCAATCGGACACTTTGCTGGCTGGCTCGTTGCTCGGCTTAAACGATTACTGTCTTTATTTACAGATCCTAAGGGAACTCTTTTCTCCTCGGTCGGGAGATTCCAAAGGTGACGCCGCTCTACTCGAATATCGGCGACACTTAGTTGTTTGTTATCTCCTTTCTCATCTTTTTCCCGAGCGGCCTCCCATCCTTATAGTACCTTTTTATTACTACTAACGTCATCTTAATTTCTTGAAAATCAATCAAATCCTTTGCCATTAATACAAAATATGCCAAGCATATTTTTTTTATCATACGCCTGCTGATTATTTCCATTCCTCATTAATGCACCTTATGATTGATTGCCACGTGTCACACTTTCGTGCCGCCGAATGTTCAATGTAATAGACGACTGCTAGGATTCAATATGACAACTACCTTTTCGAATTTGGATGATCTAGATCAAATCTCATTTTTCTAAATCCTTGATTGGACGACCATGAATAACCGACGATAGGATTTTTAAGGCCTCTACTGTTATCGTCACTCTATCGCTTTCTCTTTTGCCTTCATCTTCCTCCTTCTCGATTTCTCATTTGCTTCGCCAGCGATTCACGCCTAGTAAGTTCCACCTTCCTTTTTTCCACTTTTGATCTTCATCTTTCTTCGTAAGGACCACTCTGCTTCTCCCCCTCTTGCTGTCCCTGGATTGTGGTACACTTCCACTTAGTCGGATTTTAATGGCGACGAAGCGGATCAAATGAAAATGACATACCATATTCCTTTTGATCATAAACTTGCCATTCCATCTGCCTACGATCATCCCCACACCCCTCCTGATGGCTTTTTGACCTTTTTTCAAGGATTAACTTTATGCTAGCCTCCATTTTCCTATACATCCATTTTTCTCTGAAATCTATAGATACTTTCATATTCCTATCCAACAATTAGTTCCTAATTCGTTCAGGCTTTTGTGTGGGTTGCTAGTACTGTTCGGCTTATACAGAATTACTCTTCATCCTCATATTTTTCATTACTTTTATTACCCCAAACCTTCCGAGTCGGGCGTCTTCCTCTTCCAGGCTAGAGTGGGCACCATCTACTTTGATAAGATACTCTCTTCCAACAAGGGCTGGAAGTCTCATTACTTTTACGTCCAACTTCCTAACCAGGCTGCATTCTCGACCAGCTGGCAAATGCAGCTGCCCAACTCCCCCGAGCTAGGAAGATATCAGTGGGAGCCGACTTACCTCCAAGCCGCAATGTAGCTAGCTGACCTGAAATATCACATGCACAAGATACTACCGGAGGGCATTTTGTACATGTTCAGGCTGAGTCCCGTCCATGCCCAGCTGCCTAACCCTTTTGGTGAGCAGTTTTTCCTTCTCTTATTTTTGGATTCAACTGATTTTTTCTTTCTTTTTTTTTGCAGCTAAAGTGATGTTTAAGACTCTACTTGGCGCACCCACTAAGTTGACTGATGAAGAAGTCAAAACTCATGGAGCCACAAAGTTGGAGAGTCAAGGACTCTTACTGGTTGGACATTTTGAAGAGTCGACCGACGAGGAATAAGCGAGCCGGGTGGTAGCGAGCGACTCCGCTGCTAACATGGAGGAGCTTCCTCCAGAGCATCCCTGATTGGTCCCCATAGCGGTGTTAGAGTGTATACTAAAAGCCTAGCTTTTGTAAACATTTATTTTTGAAATAAAAGAATCACATTGGTCAATATCTACATTTATTTGTTAAATGTAATTGTTCAATTAATTTATATAGTAGACAACATGGAGTGTGGTGTCACACTCAGAAGATCATGTTGTCAGTTCTTTATAAATTATAAATAGTTGCTCACGACTAAGATGGTCAGGAACAAACCATCGGAATAGTCGTAGTGTAATTAAGTAATAGTTTATCTTGATTAATAAATTACACTGATACACTCTAAGTGTATTGAGTAGACCATTTAGGTAAGTTCTTTTTGTACTGACTTAATAAAAGAACTAGACCTTAGTTATTATGGAAGTGTGTGCTCTTAAGCCTAATATAATAACAAACACATATATTTAATATTTATTTCTTTGACTTATCAAAGGGTGAGGTTTAGCTCGATAAATCAATATGCCCGATAAGTTAGGAAATGGTATTACTTATAGTGTGTGTTGTTGATTATAGAAGAAATCTGTGTCCTAGTTATCTAGGCTAAGAATGTTCCCAAGAGGAGCTCATAAGGATTGTCATGTTAAACCCTGCAGGTAGACTTAGTCCGACATGACAATGAAGTTGAGTGGTACTACTCTTGGAGCTAGATATTAATTAAGTAAGTTGTCAGTAACTTATTTAATTAGTGGACATTCGTTATCTTAAATATAGGGAGACTAACACACTCATGATAAGAAGGAACCTATAATGTAATTTGGGATTGGTGAGGTAGTGCGGTAATTACTCTCTAGTCGAATGAGTTATTATCGATGAACTTGAGTTGTGTGTTCGGGGCGAACACTGGATACTCAAGCTCATCGGAAGACCAAAACCAATTTATCCTCTAGGTCCCTGTCATAGTCTCATTAAAGCCTTAAGTTCATCCAAAGAAAGACCCATCTTGGTGTCCAAGAAGGGGGCCGACCCAATGCTTGGTGACCAAGCAAAGGCCGACCACATCCTCTTTATAGGGGCCGACCCTATTGCTTGGTGACCAAGCATGTAGGGGTCGGCCAAGATTAATTCAAATAGGAGGGGTGTTTTGAATTTTTAAAATCTTCTCTTTGTAGAAAACTATAAGTTTTAAAAGAGAGATTTTAATTTTTAAAATTTTCCTTATTTGAATTAGGCCACATGTTTTAATAGAGAGTTTTAAAAATTTTAAAACTTTCCTTTTTAACCATCCTCATGGTTTAAGAAAAAAAAGGAAGATAAGTTTTAAAATTAAAATTTTCTATTGCCATGTTAAAAAAGAAAATTTTATAAGAGAAGTTTTAAATTTTAAAACATGGTTTTAATTTTTAGAACTTTCCTTTTTTAACTCCTACTTTAGGAAAGAGAGCTTGTAAAATTTTATAAGAATTTTTCTTGTAAAATTCTATTAAAAATAAAAATTCTTTTCCTCTTATGGGGGCCGACCACCTTTGCTTGGTGCCCAAGTAAGGTGGCCGACCATGTTTAAAATTATAAAACCATCAAATTTATTTTTGGTGATTGATTCAATCAAGAGGAAAGAAAAGAAAAATTAAAAGGGAAAAGGAAAAGCTAGAGGAAGATTTTAATTTTTGTAAAAATTCTTCCCTTATTTGCCTTGGGCAAGTAATATAAAAGAAGGGGTGAGGAGGCCTCATGAGATATAACTCTTATTCTCTTGCTTGGAGACTCTCTTGGTGTGGCCGACCCTTCTCCCTTCTCTTTTTCCTTTCACTCTCTTATCCTTGGTGGTGGTGGTGGCCAGATTTTAGAAGAAGAGGAAGAAGCTTTTGGGTGGTGTTCATCTCGGAGGATCGTCACCCACACGACGTCCAAGGCGAGACGAGGAATACGGCAGAAGATCTCGAGGTCATTAGCTTACAAAGAGAAAGTATAACTAGTAATTTTCTTCCGCATCATACTAGTTATTTTCTTTGTAAGAATTCTAAATACAAGAGGCAATTACATCTAGTTTTTTGAATTAGTTTTTCGAGTTTGTGTTTTCTTCTTTTTTGAATTTGTGATTCGATTGTTCTTTTTGGTTAACCTAGAGTTATTTAAGGAAATTAAATATTAGCTTTCCTTAAAAGGCTTTGTCTAGGCGGTGGTGGTTGCTCTCATATCCAAGAAGGTCATGTGCCTCGCCATGTAGTCTTGGAAATCAATTTTAGAAATTAATATTTAATGGAATTAATAACATAGGTGGATTTGAATCAATAGTGTTAAGTTCCGCTTGCGATTCAAATCTAAACCATTAAGAACAGATAAGTTAAATTTGGAATCAATGCTGTTAAGTTCTGTCTGCGATTTCTAATTTAACTTCTAAAGAACACAATAGGTTATTTAAGGAAAGGTTTGGCACTTGTACAAAATTTTTTTGTACAGTGGAACCGGTATGTTTTCCTAGGACTAACCAACAAGCGGTTCCATTGGAGTCCGCCACTTCAGGCGAGCCCCTGGCCCAACGTCAATGTCGTAAAAGGCTCCGAACGGAAGCTGCTGTCCACTCGGCGACCTCTGTTCCCCAAACTTCTGCCGCTGCGTCTACTATACAACCCCCATTTAAGCGGAGAGAAAGATCAACTTCTGCTATCCCTGAGGGAACAGTCAGTCTACCGACTCCCCCTTCATCTGATTGGATGTCATCCTTGTCTGAGCTGCCGGTTGACACTATTATTGAACCACCCAATATCTTATCTACTGCTCCTGCTGGTTGGCCCTGTAGCCCCTCTCTCTGTTGGAATGTATACTAAAAGCCTAGCTTTTTGTATAAACATTTACTTAGAAATAAGAATCATATTGGCCAAATATCTACATTTATAAGCTAAGTGTAGTTGTTCAATTAATTTATATTGTAGATAACATGGTGTATGGTGTCACACATAGAAGATCATGTTATCAGTTCTTTATAAATTATAAACAGTTGCTCACGACTAAGATGGATAGGAACAAACCATTGGAATAGTCGTAGTGTAATTTGGTATTTGTTTATCTTGACTATAAAATTACATTAGCACACTCAGAGTGTATTGAGCTGGACCATTTAAGGTAAGTTTTTTTTTATACTGACTGAATAAAAAAACAAGACCTTTGTTATTATGGAAGTGTGTACTCTTAATCATGATATAATAACAAGCATATATACTTAATATTCATTTCTTTGATTTATCAAAGGGTGTGATTTAGTTCGATAAATCAATAGGCCCGATAAGTTGGGAAATGATATTATTTATATGATGTGTTATTGATTATAGAATGAAACTGTGTCCTAGTAATCTAGGTTGATAATGTCCCCAAGAGGAGCTCATAAGGATTGTCATGTTAAACCCTGCAGGTGGACTTAGTCCGACATGACAATAAGGTTGAGTGGTACTACTCTTGGAATTAGATATTAATTAAATGAGTTGTCAGTAACTCATTTAATTAGTGGACATTCGATATCTTAAACACAGGGAGACTTACACACTCATGATAAGAAGGAACCCATATAGTAATATGGGATTGGTGCGGTAGTTCAATAATAACTTTTTAGTGAAATGAGTTATTATTGATGAACTCGAGTTGGGTGTTCGAGGCGAACACGGGAAGCTCAAGTTCATCGGGAGACCAAAACCAATTCCACCGCTCGGTCCCTACCGTAGCCTCTTATTTATAAAGTATTATACCCACCTTCTTACCCACCTTAAGGTGCCCGGCCAAGCCTAGCTTGGAGCCCAAACTAGGGCCGCCCAAACCAACGTGAGTTGGTTTCAAAAGGTGGCCGACCCTAGCTTGAACCCAAGCTTAGGTGGTCGGCCACAACACAATAAAAGGATTTTAATTTTTTTAAAATATTTTCTTATGTAGAAGCCATGGTCTTAAAAGAGAGTTTAAAATTTAAATATTTCCTTTTATAGCTTTCTATAAAGGATTAAGAGAAATGTTTGATATCTTTTCTTATTTGTAGTTAAAAGGAAGATTTTAATTTTTGATAAAACTTTCCTTTTTTGTAACTGATCCTGTCCGAGCGCTGAGTCGATAGACGCTGGGGACGTGACACTCTCCGCTATCTTCGACTGGTGATGTGGATCTCCGGTGAACCTGCAAAGAAACCGAGCCGGGAGGGGTTTCCCGGCGACGACCCTCCAACGCTCAAGTCAGGCAGTGAAGAAGAAGAAGAGCAAGGCAATGCTACTGTGACTACAGTGATCAGAATCACATACCTCCGTCGAAGTTTGGGGGTCCTTATATAGGACCCCGGGGAGGCGTGGGCACGCTTCTCGATGCATGCACGCTTCCCCAAACATACCTCAGTAGGGTTGTGTCAGAAAAGCATGCCTGACGCCATTCCGCAATCGTCCGAGCATATCCCGGATGTGACGGTGGAAACTTCCACCGTACGATACTCTGCCCGCTCCAACCGCCGACCATGCTGTTTGTCGGCAGCAGGTGTCTCGAGGGTGAAGTTACCAGCTGTCCTTTTTGTCTTCTTGTGCCCTTACCCGTTCCCGGGCCGAGCGGACCAGCCGCTCGGCGCCCATGGCCTCTGGGAATGCACGCACCTCGCCCCGGGCGGGGAAGCCCTGCTCATGTGCTCGGATAGAATTGCGCCTTAATGTCCTGTGGCTCGGTTAAGCGGCCTGTCCGCCCGACCCATAGACTCTTTTACCTTGAGCATCGGAAACCCGACCCCTGGTCGGGCTGTCTTTCGTCCGGTCCGGGAGACCCCTCACCGGATGTTCGGTCGTTCGGATGCTCGGTCGGCCCGCCACTCCGCTCGGCACGACCTCTGTCCGCTCGGCACGACCTTGGGGGTTGGCCCTCTTGACTATTGACCTTCACGTGTCATTGACCTCCCGCCAGCGAGGGTCCCCAGTCCTTATCACCGGATCACATGTCTCCTCCTCAAGTCTAGTCGAAGGAGGTGCTAAGTCCGACTGACTAGACTATGAGTTTGGCCGAGCGACAGCCATCCTGCCACCTCCGAAAGTGTACCTCCGCTCGGCCATTATGGGGTCGAATAGCGCCGGTTGGCTAATTGCCGAGGGCTGTCCAATTGGCCTGTGATGATGTTCGCGGGATCTTCTCGGAATACGTGCAAATCTCCACCATTATGGTTGAGCACGCGGGTTCTGCCTCGTGATGGGGCTCATTAAATGCCTTCCTCTGACTGAGTGCCACGTCGCGCTGTTGACGTCATCGCACGACCATCGCCTTACGCCCGATGCGACGTTCACCGGTTTGAAATGAGCGGTTGGATGCGGGCCTCGGGTTATGTGACCTGCATCCGACGGTCGAGCCCATCCTTATAAAGCTCTCGTCGCCTTCTTCTGCCGCATTTTCGCCTTCGCGTGCTCAGAAGCTTTCCCTGCGCTCCTTGCTCCGGTGACCTCGTCCTTCGGCACTCCGGCGACACTTTGCCCTGTTCTTTCGATCCTCATCTTTTCTGTAAGGTTCTTTGCCTTTCTCTCTTCGGTTCTGCGTTTTCTTTGCGTTCTTTCCCGCGTTCTCGTCTTTTGGTTACTGTTCCGTTCATCTCCCGCGAGCCTTTGTGTTTTCTCCCGATTTCTGCCTCCTCCACTGTTCCGGCGATGGCTAGTTCTTCCCAGCCTGCAGACCTTGGTCTCGGCCCATGATATACTACCATGAAGTTGTGGTTCGATCGGCGTGATGCCGAGAGCCTGATTAACGCTTTTGACATCCCTTCCAATTTTGAATTGATTTTACCTTCGCCTTCCGCTCGGCCACACAACCCTCCGCGCGACACTATCTGTTTTTTTCGTGAACAATTTACAGCCGGTCTGCGGTTTCCTCTCCACCCTTTCATCGTTGAAATCTGTAATTTCTTTGGCATTCCGCTTGCCCAATTGGTTCCCAACACTTTTCGCCTTTTGTGCGGAGTTGTGGTATTATTTAAGATACACAACATTCCCCTCCGCCTAGAAGTCTTCTATTATTTCTACTATCTCAAGCAGTCCGAGCCGGGCACTTATCTGTTTCAGGCTCGACCCGACTTAGTCTTTTTGATAAACTGCCCTCTTCCAACAAACATTGGAAAGAGAACTTCTTCTTTCTTCGTATTCTCGGGCGGCTCCCTTTCCGTACTAAATGGCAGGTCGGACCGCCCACTTCTCCCGAGCTGAAGAAGTATAAAACTCGACCGGACTACCTTCAAGCAGCGAATATGCTAGCCGGTCTGAAGCTCGATATCAACAAGCTCCTACCTGAAGGAGTGATGTATATATTCGGTTTGAGTTCGAGCCGAACCCCCCTCCCGAGCAGCTTCGGTAAGAAATTTACTTGTGCATTTGCCTTGAGTTCTAACTGATTTTCTTCTCTTTCCTTGCAGTGAACGTCGTAATGGAGTCTGTGCTGCTCAGGATCTTGAAGAGAAAAGTGACCGTGCTCGAGGCGGCAGCGGCCAAGGAAATGGAGCAGTTGGGCATTGCTCCGGTCGGCTCTCACGAGGGTGAGAGCGAGACCAATGCAGGGGAGTCGGCCGCTCAGGCTTCACCTGTGGATGCGGATGGCGGTGCAACTTCTAGCAAGGAACCGACCGTTCGGGAGGAAGACTCCGATTCGGAGGACGAGCTCCCGCTCGACAGGAAAAGACGACGTGTTGAGATGCCACTCCGTTCGGCAACCTCCGCAGTGCAAGAGTCCGAGCGGACGGGCACTGCATCTCCCCGTGACAAAGCACCATCGGTCGAGGCGCTCTCCTCTGACCGGACCCCGTCTCAACTGGATCCGTCTGCGAACCCCCTCGAAGCGGTGACGGTCCGCTCTCTTCCTCCTGCACCCCGCCGAGTCCGCCGCTCAGGCATTCTGTCCATAATGTCTAGCCCGACCTCCGAACCCTTAGCGTCCGCTCACACGACTCCGGGCCGACGCCGCACTATTAGGGCCACCCTGCACCTCCCTATTGAGGCGTTTATGGCAGAGTCAGATCAGCCGAGGGCTCCTGAACACATGATCACTATCAAGGGGTCCCTTGCTGAGATGTGGGCGGACGCTCGGGCCCGTGTTGCTGTGATGCCAGTCGGCAAACTGGCTGACAGCCACATGCAGCAGGCCACAGGGGTAAGCTTCACTCCTGTTCTTTTATGTAGTCTTCCCGGTCGACATTTTAACACCCCTGCGTACATCAGAGATGGGTGGAAGAGATCGCTGTCGCCAACCGCTTGGTTATGGTGGAGGAGGAGCTGAAGAGGCTGAAGAGTCCGAGCGGCCCATCTTCTTCTCAAGACCCTTCATATGCCGAGCTGCAGAAGGAGCTCACAAAGACCAAAGACTTGCTGGAGGCCGAGCGGAAGAAGACGACCGACCAGGCCTACATGCTGGCTCAATACGAGAAGCAGGTCAAGACCTTTGACCGGGAAGATAGAAGTCGTCACCACTCAGAAAAATACCGCTATCGCCGACCTGGAAGCGAAGAACGTGGAGGCCCGCGCCCTGGAACAGCGGGTAAAATAGTTGGTGGATCTGTTGGACCGCGAGAAGAAGGGTCGCTCGGTCGAGGCGGCGGCTCTCAAGGACGATTTGAAGGCCTTGCAGGAGGCTCTTGATGCTTCCCGCGCCGCCTTCAAGGAGTTCCAGGAGGCGGAGCCAGGCCGTGTCGCTACCTTGACACAGAAGTACATCCGCTCGGCGGAATTTGTTGAGAAGGTCTGCGACCGGATGGTCATTGCCTTCGAGTTGGCCATCACCGCCACGACGGACTATCTGAAGTCCAAGGGTCAGCTCCCCGAATCCGTGGCCATCCCAGCTACGGAGCATGCGGCGCTTCTCGCCACCATTCCGAAGCATGTTTTCGATTATCTTGAATGAAGTGTTTTCTGTAATCCTCCCGATCGGCGAACTTATAACTATAATTTTGGAATGCCAATTTTTGCTCTGTTATCTTGAATGAATTATCCTGAATGAAGTGTTTCTTGTAACTGCACCGCTCGGTTGAACGACCTTCATTCCGCATGGTACTTCTGTTAGTTTTTCGTTGAAGTATTTTTCTCAACTGCGCCGCTCGGTCGAACAACCTTTTGTTCCTTTAGCTTTTCGCTGGTCGGCGCTAGTAGGCGCACGCCATTGTTTTATTCTTGTCCTTAGGATCAAGGCTCGCTGATCATCGGCCCTAGACGCTGGGCCTTAGTATATCTGCGTGACGCTGTCCCGTCTGGGGGGTTTATAGTCGCTGGTCCGACTCTAGAGTTTAACGTCGTCGCTCGATAGTCTTCAAGCCGGGGAGTTTGTAGTCACCGGTCCGACTCTAGAGTTTAACGTCGCCGCTCGACGGTCTTCAAGCCGGGGGATTTATAGTCGCCGGTCCGACTCTAGAGTTTAACGTCGCCGCTCGACGGTCTTCAAGCCGGGGGGTTTATACTTGCCGGTCCGACTCTAGAGTTTAACGTCGCCGCTCGACGGTTTTCAAGCCGGGGGGTTTATAGTCGCCGATCCGACTCTAGAGTTTAACGTCGCCGCTCGACGGTGTTCGTGGAGTTTTGTCGTTCGGCAACAAATGCTCATATCCTTTGTCTTTTTTAATTTTCACTCCTGCAGCCAAAGGATACAGACGAACAAAGCATACACGAGATAAATTACACCGGAACACCTTTCACCCCGCTCGGTACGGCTGGACATGGTTTGCGCTCCATGGTCGTTCTAGCCGCCGTCCATCCTCATCTTCCAGGTAGTATGCACCCGATCGGAGCTTCACGACGACTTTGAAGGGCCCCGCCCAGGGAGCTGCCATCTTACTCACATCGCCGAACGGCTTCACTTTCTTCCATACTAGGTCGCCGACCTGGAATGCCCTGGGAATTACACGCCTGTTGTAATTCTGCTTCATTCTTTGCCGGTACGCCATCAGCCGGATGACTACTTTAGCTTGTGCTTCGTCAACTAGGTCCAACTCCAGCTGTCTCCGCTCGGCATTGTCCCCATTGTAGTTCTGGATCCGATCAGATTCGACTCCGATCTCGACAGGGACGACCGCTTCACCCCCATATACCAAGTGGAACGGTGTTACCCCCGTTCCCTCCTTTGGGGTTGTGCGAATGACCCATAGCACGCCGGGCAGCTCGTCCACCTAGCTTCCTCCCATGTAATTGAGCCGAACCCGAAGTATTCGCAGGATCTCTCGATTGTCTACTTCGGCTTTACCATTGCTCTGAGGATATGCCACGAAAGTGAAGTGTTGTTTGATGTCGTACCCTTTGCACCATTCTCCGAGCTCCTGACCAACGAATTACCGTTCGTTATCCGAAATGAGCCGACGAGGAATGCCGAACTGACAAATTATATGCTGTCAGATGAACTTTTTGACCATCTGCTCGGTTATTTTGGCCAGTGGTTCGGCTACGACTCACTTGGAGAAATAGTCGACCGCCACTAATAAAACTTCCGTTGTCCGGTCGCCATAGGGAAAGGCCCCACTATATCCATACCCCACTGGTCGAACGGGCAAGACACAGTAGACGCCTTCATCTTTTCCGTTGGCCTATGGGAGAAGCTGTGAAACTTCTGACAGGAAAGGCAGGTAGTGATGATCCGAGCGGCGTCTTCTTGTAGAGTTGGCCAGAAGTATCCGGCCAGCAAGATCTTCCTAGCCAATGATCGCCCGCCCGGATGGCCTCCGCAAGATCCTTGATGTACTTCCTGGAGAATATATTCTGCGTCTTCCAAGCTGACACACTTCAGCAGCGGGCGGGAGAACGCCTTTTTATAAAGTTGATCCCCAACGAGCGTGAACCGGCCGACTCTTCTCCTTAGTAGCTGGGCTTCCTCCCGATCGGACGGCGTGACCTTCGAACGCAAAAATTCTATTATGACTGTTCTCCAATCGTTCGGGGATGTGAGGCCTTCCATCCGGTCGATGTACGCCACCAAGGACACCTGCTCAATTGGCTGTTGGATGACGATCGGCGATATTGAGCTGGCAAGCTTGGCTAATTCATCCGCTGACTGGTTCTCGGCTAGGGGGATTTTCTGTATGACAACCTCGATGAAGTTACTTCTGAGCTTTTAAAAGGCCTTCGCATAGAGCTAGAGCCTTGCGCTGTTTATCTCGAAGGATCCCGAGAGTTGCTGAGCGGCCAATTGGGAGTCAGAGTACAGTGTCACCCGGTGGGCTCCCACATGCCGAGCGGCCTGTAGGCCGGCTATGAGGGCCTCATATTCTGCCTCGTTATTTGTTGCCCGATAATCCAGCCAGACGGACAAATGCATCCGCTCTTCTTGGGGAGAGAGCAGCAAGATGCCGATTCCACTCCCGAGCCGAGTAGACGACCCGTCCACGAATACCTTCCACAAAGCTTCAGGTTCAGGATTTTGTACCTCCGTTATGAAATCTGCCAAGGACTGCGCCTTGATCGCCGAGCAGGGTTGATAGTGGATGTTGAATTCACTGAGCTCCGTCATCCACTTAATGAGCCGCTCGGACGCCTCAAGATTTATGAGTACTCTTCCTAGCGGGCTGTTTGTCATAACGATGATAGTATGCACCAAGAAATAAGGATGGAGCCTCCGTGCGGCCAGGACTAGGGCGAACGCGAGCTTCTCGAGATCAGTATAGCGGGACTCAGCATCTTTTAAGATGTGGCTCAAGAAATACACTGGCTGCTCTTCTCCGCCTTCCTTTACCAGTGCCGAGCAGATAGCATGCTCGGTTGATGACAGGTATATGCGGAGCGGCTCGCCCATGTTTGGTTTAGCCAATACAGGTAGTGAGTTGAGATAGACTTTTAGCTCTTCGAACGCCCGGTCGCACTCCTGATCCCACTGGAACTTGGTGGCCCAACGCAGGATCTTGAAAAATGGCAAGCTCCGGTCAGCTGTCTTAGAGATGAATCTTGATAATGCCGTTATCTGGCCGGTGAGGCGTTGTACTTCCCTCAGATTCCTGGGAGGCGGCGTGTCTTGCAGTGCTTTCACCTTGCTAGGATTCGCCTCTATGCCCCGCTCGGTCACGATATATCCCAAGAAGCGCCCGCCTTTTGCTCCGAACAGACATTTTTGGGGGTTCAGCTTGACTCCATACCTCCTCAGTGTTTGGATGATTTTTTCTATGTCTGTACAAAGATCGGCCGCTCAGAGTGACTTGATTAAGATATCATTCACGTAGACTTCCAGGTTGCGCCCGATCTGTTCTCGGAATACTTTGTTCATCAGTCGTTGGTAGGTAGTTCCAGCGTTCTTGAGTCCGAACGACATCACGTTGTAGCAGTAGGTGCCGTCCGTAGTAACGAAGCTCACTTTGTCCTGATCCTCCCAAGCGAGCGGCACTTGGTGGTAGCCCTGGTATGCATCCAGCATGCATATCAGCTCGCACCTCGAGGTAGAGTCTACCAGCTGATCGATCCAGGGCAGAGGGTAAAAATCCTTTGGGCATGCCTTGTTTAGATCCCGAAAGTCGATGCAGACTCTCCATTTGTTGCCTGGCTTGGAGACCAGCACCACATTGGCGAGCCAGCTCGGGAATTACACATCCCGAATGTGGTCGGCCTCCAGCAGTTTCTCAACTTCAGCTCGGATGATGACATTCTATTCAGCACTGAAGTCCCTCTTCCTCTGCTTCACCGGCTGAGCATCCGGTCGGACGTGGAGTTCATGCTGCGCTACGCTCGGCGAGACCCCCGGCAGTTCATGAGTTGACCAAGCGAAGACGTCACAGTTTCGTTGGAGACATCCGATCAACTCCTCCTTCTGGCCTGCCTTCAGGTCGGATGCTATGAAAGTCGTGGCTTCCGATCGGGTAGGGTGGATTTGTACCTCCTCCTTTTCTTCATAAACTAGAGAAGGTGACTTTTCGGTTATAGCGTTTACCTCGACTCGTGGCATTTTCCGAGCGGATTTAGCCTCGGCTCGGACCATCTCTACGTAGCATCGCCGGGCTGCCAGTTGATCCCCTCGAACTTCTCCAACTTGGTCTTCTATTGGGAACTTGATTTTCTGGCAGAAGGTGGAGACGACCGCTCGGAACTCGTTGAGAGCCGGTCGCCCCAAAATCACATTGTACGCGGAGGGAGCGTCGACTACAATGAAGTTGGCAGCCCGTGTTCTTCTGAGCGGCTCCTCTCCCAGCGAGATAGCCAGCCGGACCTGTCCGACCGACAAAACTTCATTACCGATGAACCCGTAGAGGGGGGTTGTCATCGGCAGCAACTCGGTTCGGTCGATTTGCAATTGGTCGAATGCCTTCCAGAAGATTATGTTGACCGAGCTGCCTGTATCAATAAAGATGCGGTGAATAGTATAGTTAGCTATTACCGCTCGGATGATGAGGGCGTAATCATGCGGGACTTCGACTCCCTCGAGGTCCCTAGGCCCAAAGCTGATCTCGGGCCCATTTGCCCGCTCCTGACTGCAACCAACTGCATGGATCGTGAGCTGCCTTGCATGCGCCTTCCATGCCCTGTTGGAGTCGCCTCCGGTCGGCCCTCCAGCGATGATGTTGATTTCACCCCTCGACGCATTGCCTCTATTCTCCTCCTCCCGAGTGGATGGTCGGGGTCTTTCATGCGATGCCCGAGGAATGACCCTGTGCTGCGGGTTATGTTGTTGCTTGGGCGATCTCCTTTCTGTACGTCGGCCAAGACTTTGGTGCTGACGTCATCGTCTCGGTGAAGGTGATCGACGGCGATAGCTCCTTGGTGTAGTATGAGTGATTGGGGGGAGGCTCCGACAGTCGCGTGTGTTGTGAGTTGCTGACTGATGGAGCGAACAAAATATGGGAGTCCATATTTTCCCCTTGGGCTTAGGCCGATCGACCGCTACTTGTTGAACGGCATGCGACCTTGCTTACTGATGAGGACGGACTACCTCTGCACGGGGTCCTCTCGGTGGTTGATAATTGGAAGGCGGCTTCCGCTCGGCATGAGCTGGTGGCTCGGATGGTGCTTCCTTTTTCCTCGCCATCTGAGTTTCCTCCACGTTGATGTACTTGTTGGCCTTGTTCAACATGTGGTCGTAGCTGCGAGACGGCTTTCTAATGAGCGAACGGAAGAAATCTCCGTCCATGAGCCCCTGTGTAAACGCGTTCATCATAGTTTCTGAAGTGACCGTCGGGATATCCATCGCCACCTGGTTAAAACGCTGGATGTAGGCTCGGAGCGACTCCTTCGAGCCTTATTTGATGGCGAATAGACTGACGCTTGTCTTCTGGTAGCGTCTGCTGCTTGCGAAGTGATGGAGGAATGCCGTGCGGAACTCTTTGAAGCTTGTGATCGATCTGTCCGGAAACCTCCGGAACCATCGTTGCGCCGATCCCGAGAGGGTGGTGAGGAACACCCGACACTTCACACCATCTGTATATTGATGCAAAGTGGCTGTGTTGTCGAACTTACCCAGATGGTCGTCCGGGTCGGTGGTCCCGTTGTATTCCCCGATCGCCGGGGGGCGCGTAATGCCTTAGTAGTGGGTCGCGCAGGATGGCCGTGGAGAATTGTCTATTGACCCGCTCGGGGGACGCGTCTGTCCGTGGCGCCTTGCCCTTCCTTGCATCGCGGAGGGGCGCCTCATCGGACGAAGAGCCCCAGTCAAGGTTGGCTTGCGCGACTTCCGAGGGCGTTTGGAATAAAGTCCGATGGAACGGTATCGGGGTGGGCGGGGCTTCCACCTGAGTGCCGGTCGACCCTTTGTTCTGGCCCCATATTGAGAGATGCTCCGGCCGGTTGTCTGGTGCCGCCCGACCGCCTGATGCCGACGTTGCCTGTTGCGCTATCCGATCGGCTTGAGCCTTTTCCTGTTGCTCAACTATCTTGGTTGCCCGCGCTTGGATGAGCGCGTCTAGTTCTTCGGGAGAGAGTGTCACCATGAGTTGACGTCCAACTTCTTCCATCATCTCTGCCCGGATTCAGGAGCGTTCCCACAGACGGCGCCAATTTGATCCTATCCGAGCGCTGAGTCGATGGACACTGGGGATGTGGCACTCTCCGCTGTCTTCGACTGGTGATGTGGATCTCCGGCGAATCTGCAAAGAAGCCGAGCCGGGAGGGGTTTCCCGGCGACGACCCTCCGACGCTCAAGTCAGATAGTGAAGAAGAAGAAGAGCAAGGCAACGCTACTGTGGCTACAGTGATCAGAATATCATACCTCCGTCGAGGTCTGGGGGTCCTTATATAGGACCCCGGGGAGGCGCGTGCACGCTTCTTGATGCATGCACGCTTCCCCAAACATACCTCAGTAGGGTTGTGTCAGAAAAGCATGTCTGGCGCCATTCCGCAATCGTCCGAGCATATCCCGGATGTGACGGTGGAAACTTCCACCGTACGATACTCTGCCCGCTCCGGCCGCCAACCATGCTGTTTATCGGCGGCAGGTGTCTCGAGGGTGAAGTTACCAGCTGCCCTTTTTATCTCCTTGCGCCCTTACCCGTTCTCGGGCCGAGCTGACCAGCCGCTCGACGCCCATGGCCTCCGGGAATGCACGCACCTCGCCCCGGGCGGGGAAGCCTTGCTCATGTGCTCGGATGGAATTGCGCCTTAATGTCCTGTGGCTCGGCCGAGCGGCTTGTCCGCCCGACCCATAGACTCTTTTACCTTGAGCATCGGAAACCCGACCCCTGGTCGGGCTGTCTTTCGTCCGGTCCGGGAGACCCCTGGCCAGATGTTCGGTCGGCCGGATGCTCGGTCGGCCCGCCACTCCGCTCGGCACGACCTCTGTCCGCTCGGCACGACCTTGGGGTTGGCTCTCTTGACTATTGACCTTCACGTGTCGTTGACCTCCCGCCAGCGAGGGTCCCCCGTCCTTACCACTGGATCAGTAACCATCCTCATGGTTTTAAAAGAGAGTTTTAAAATTATAAATCTTTCCTTTTATAGTTTTCTACAAAAGATTAAAAGAAAGATTTGATATCTTTCCTTATTTTTAGATTGAAAAGGAAGATTTTAATTTTGAGAAAACTTTCCTTTTTGTAATCATCCACATGTTTTAAAAGAGAGATTTTAATTTATAAAAGTTTCCTTTTTTAACCAACCATGAAGGGAATTTTTTTTTGAAAGAGAAATTTTTATTTTAAAATTTTCGGAAACAAATTAGGAAGTTTTAATTTTATGATTAAAACTTTCCTTATTTGGAGGGAATAAGGTGGCTGACTATTAGAGGTTTGATAAGGAAATTTTAATTAAATTTTCCTTCTTAAACATTGGCAAGGAATATAAGGAAATTTTATTTATAAAACTTTCCTTATTTGCCAAGACCAAGGAATATAAAAGAGAGGGTAGATGTGCCCCACCTCATAACACATAATCTAGTATTCCTCTCTTCTATTCCTTGGTGGTGTGGTCAACCCTCTCTTCCTCCTTTTCTCTTATTCTTCTTCCTTGTGTGGCCGGCGACATCTTCATCTCTAGGAGGTTGGTGGTGGCCAGATCTTGTTAGAGGAAGAAGGAGACATAGGAGGCTTTGTTTCTTAGCATCTCTTGGAGCTTGGTTGGTGGCTTAAAGTTCTTCATCTCTTGAAGATTGGTGGTGGCCGAAACTTGATTGGAGAAGAAGGAAGCTTGGGTGGATTCTTGTCTCGGTAGATCGTCGCCCACACGACGTCCGAGATAAGAAGAGGAATACGACAGAAGATCGTGAGGTCTATAAGCTATAAAAGGTATAACTAGTTATTAGTTTCCACATCATAACTAGTTCATCCTTTTCTTTAGATCTTGAAATACCAAACACATGAGGCTAATGAATCTAGGTTATCAAATTTATGTTTTCAATTTTGTGTTCTTTTGTTTTTCAAATTTGTGATTCGATTGTTTTTCTTGGTTAAACCTAGGGTTACTATAAGGAAATTAAACATTGAATTTCGTTGAAAGACTTTGTCTAGGAAGTGATGGATACTCCCATACCCAAGAAGGCCTAGTGCCTCGCCATGTTTAACCTGGAAGCCGATCTCTGAAATTAATATTTAATTGAATTTGTAACATGGGTGGATTTGGATCAATAATGTTAAGCATCGTTTGCGATCCAAGTCTAAACTACTAAAAACAGATAAGTTGAATTTGGAATCAATAATGTTAAGTTCCGTTTGCGATTCCAAATTTAATTTCTGAAGAACACAATAGGTTGATAGGAATGGTTCAGGACTTGTATAAAAAATTTTGTACAGGGAAACCGGTACGATATTCCGAGTAGCAACCGACAGTCTCCACCATCCATTCTACTCCCATGTCAAAATCCAAAGCAAGGCCAGCTCAGAACCAATC
The DNA here is from genome assembly GCF_018446385.1 of Zingiber officinale. Taxonomy (NCBI): domain Eukaryota; kingdom Viridiplantae; phylum Streptophyta; class Magnoliopsida; order Zingiberales; family Zingiberaceae; genus Zingiber; species Zingiber officinale. The sequence continues at coordinate 117,970,453 of NC_055987.1, forward strand.
GACTCTAGCCTGCACGGACGTATTATGACCATCCTTAGACTGCCCACCGATGAGTGCCATTACCCCGATCTGGATGAGCCACATGCCCCCAAACGCAAAATTAGGATCTAGGGTCCCTTGGCCCAGACTTGAGCAGAAGCCATAACTAGGGTGGCGACCATTCTATCTGATGAGTTGGTTGACCGTTTTAGCCAAAATCCACGGGGGTAAGTTTGTTTAATATTTAAATAATTATATTTCTCGCTCAGCTTGACCTAATCAATTTTTTCATGTAATAGTTTTGGGTGGAAATCCTGGCTATGTACCAAAGGCTGACCTAGTTAAACCATGAGCTTAAATAGTTGCAAACTCAGGTCGGAGATGCGGGTGCTTCCCAAGCCTTGGTTGAACGATTAACTACAGAGGCGACCCAATTAAAGGAGGACTTGGAGAAAAAGTTCGAGTAGCTCCTAGGATCCGAGCGGGCTTTGGCCGTGGAGAAAGATAAAAACCATGATCATGTTGTCGAGCTTGAGAGGCTAAGGAAGTAGGCCCATAATTTTGAGTAGATCAACTCGGTGAACGCTAGGAAGCTCAGGGCCATCAAAGACCTGGATATCAAGAATAAGAAGGCCCGAGTCCTGATAAAGAAGCTTGAGGAAGAGGAGGTAGCTCTGGTAACAAACAGTATGGTTGGCAGCATGATCAGACAGAGGATCGTACGACGGAAGTTTCCACTGTCATGTCAGAGATGTGCTAAACTCATTAAGATATTGTGTCAGAGACACTTTACTGATATGTCTTTTCATGGAAAGTTGTGAGAAGCGTGTACGCCTTGAGAAGCGTGTGCGCGCGCTGTGGGAGCCCTATGTAAAGAGGTCCAAGCATTCGATGGAGGTACGTGCACATTACTGTTGTTACTGTTCTTCTACTTCTTCGCTCTACTGCTTCTACATCACTGGTGATTGATTTGAGCGTCGAAGGGCCAATGCCGGGAATCTTTCCCTGACTCGGCACTGACGTGGTTGTGGTTGCAGGTCCGCTTCGCTCGGAGTCTTTGCACGGTCAACAGGAACGCCATATCTCCAGTATTCGTCGACTCGACTTTCGAACAGGATCAAACTCAAGCAATTTGATTGACATGGCATAATCATAATCCATGTCGAAAACTATACATGGTTAGGAACTGCATTTGTTAATTGTTAGTTGTTTCGTAATACTACTCTTGCCTGACCATAATAATCTATACATAATTAGATTCTGAAAAAGTTGTCATCTCTACTTCGACAATAATGGATGAATATTATATTATGTGATTCTTGGTGAGCAACAGCGATCCAACTGCTGCTTAATATCAAATCAATAAAATCTCCCCTACTCTCATTAATTAACTACCTAATATTGCATGCACTTGTCAACTCCTTAATAGATGCCTTATTAATCAGTAGATGCACAAGTACAATAATCAATCATTGCAAAGAGCCCTAAAGTTGCAAGCCCAACAAGACCCACTCTCAAGTAATAAACATTAGTTCTATTTTCAAGGGGTTAGATTATGAAATGATGGAGGTGGTGTCAGGTCACTTCTACTCCAGTAATAATGATCGTAACCATCTCTTGATGTGCATTGTCACGCCCTCGGGGTGTAAGTCCCGTACATCAGAAGATGTCCTGCTTGGTGAATTCCTAAGTAACTCTATGTCTATCCATCACTCTTGATGTGCATTGTCACACCCAGAGACGAATCTATGTTGGGACTCTCCTGGACTGTAGCCCACCCCTCAAAAAAAAAAAAAACTATCAAACTACCACAACGAGGAAGAAAAGAACATCAATTTTCTGAACAACATCTGTTTAGCATTGAAGTTCATAGAACAAGAAGATTATCTTCTTTCACAGTCTCAAGCATGGAGAGGACTGAGGAGGTTGACCAATATTAGAAATAACCCAAAGAGAAACAACGATCTCACTACCAAATATGGATTCCGAGAACTCATGGCTCGCAAAGGAAGGATGCAGATGGAAGAAGAAACTTGCTGCTCATTAGGAACCGATGGAGGAAGACTTAACTATAAGAGCCGATCTCTCCTAAATCTCCTTCCCCTCAAGGTGACGGAGACAACAATCTTCCCAAATCAAGCAACGACCGTGATCATTGATTCCCTTCCAATTCGGTAGTTCCATGTATAATCCTAATCCCTAAATCACTTGCTTCAAATTGCCACATGAAAAATCTTCATTCATTACCTCTGCTTCAAATAGTGCATGAGATTTTGTGAACCACATAAAATATCTTATATTAATTATTTAATTCACGAGATATCTTATCACATTTTTTAATAATTCTATTTTTATTTTCGTTTGAATATAGGTATCCTATGTAAATATTATTTATTTATTTTTTAATTTAAAATACTATCATTGCTAAAAAAAAGATGTTTTTTAAATTAATGTTTTATTAATACATAAATAAATTAATATTTTGAAACAATCATATATTATAAACCCATTTATTTTTAATTACATTTAGACAATCAATCTGAATTAAATTTGTCAAAAATAATTTTTAATAAACATAAAATATAGATAAAATAATATCAGTTTATCTCATAAGAGAATATAAAAAATAATAAGAAAGATTTAATGGATCGAAGTAATCATATGTATTAAAATAAATAGGTTGCAATAAGTTATTAAAATAAATAGGTTGCAATAAGTTTGAGACGACGTATTTATATATATTGCATATTGAGAAAAAGATTTTTTTACTTATTACTATCTTATTGTTTTAGAAAAATAGATAGGTATTTTATACTTGTAATTTGACATCAAAGAAAAATAATTATTTAATTTTATTTTGATACTTAATTCATAATTATTTCATATTCATAGCTCAGTCCATCTATAAATCCTAGATCCGTCCATGGTCACACCTCGAGATGTAATTCTCGTATGCCAAAAGATGTCCTGCTTGGTGAATTCTTAACATCCTATTTGGAAATAACTTAAGTCATGGAATTGAATTGAATTCTATTATGAATTGAATTCTATAAGGAATTGAATTCAATTATCATGTTTGGAATGAATTGCAACTTAAGTTATGGAATTTTTATGTTTTACCATTTTATCCTTCTCTTTTTTTTCTTTTTTTTTTTTAATAAAGAAGAGAGAATGAGGGCACAATGGACATAGTATGGAGAATTAAATTTCCTATCTAAATCACACATAAAGAGGTGTGATTTATTTTTGCCTTGTTTGATGGAATTGGAATTGAATTCCATATCAATTCTTAGCTAAATAATCATTCCAAAGCATGGAATTCAATTCCAATTCTAAAAGGAATTGAATTCCATATCATTCCAAACAGGCTGTAAGCAACTCTATGTAAATGTGTCTATCCATCACTCTTGATGTGCATTGTCACGCCCTCAAGGGTGTAATTTCCGTACACCAGATGTCGTGCTTGGTGAATCTCAAAGCAACTCCATGTAAATGTGTCTAAAACTAGAGATCAAACTATATATATATATATATATATATATATATATATATATTTCTCCAAGATGAGTTAAGCTGTTTTAAATGCAATTTAGATTTTCTAAGGCCTCATTAAATGAGATTTATATTTGCTAAGAGCATCTCCAATGCAAATTTTATTAGAGGTTTGTAAAATTGAAAATAGTAAATTTTGTTAGCTAGAATCTGACCAGCTAGAGATCTGTATCCCTCAATTATAATACATGCATGTGCATGCATGTAATTAATATACACATATGATATTACTAAAATGTCTCTGTATATGTATGCATGTATGCATTCTAGCTGGTCAGATTCTGGCCATTTAATACTACCTAATTGAAAAACCTAACCAAAAAGAGCTTTTATGGTTGTGTATATAAGGTTTGGAGTTTTTAATTTAAGAGCATGTTTGAGTTTTCAAACTTGCTTTTTTCTCTTAAACATAGAGCTAATAATTAATGTCAATGATTGCCATAATGTTTTATAATGTTTCATTTTATAAATAATTAATAATAAGTCCACTTATGGAGAGAATTAATGTGCATGAGCCATGCAATTACATGTGGAGAGAATTACAAAAAAGTTCACTTAGAGCTTTAATTATTAGGAATATTTCAATGAGTTTTTATAATGTTGATGTGGCATATTGAAATCTTCAAAAAAGCTCATTCAAAGCTTTAACTATTGGAGATGCCCTAAGGCATCAAGAAACAAAACATGCAAAAACATTAAAAACTTATCTTGCAAGTACCAAAAAAATATTCAAGATAACCAAAAATTGGTTGATTGTTTCTAATTCCCGAGTAGTATGTTATTTCTTGAATTCCCGAGTAGATATCCAGTTTTTCCCAAGTGAGTTCATCCTTCCCCAACATTATTATAAATATTTCCTGAGCACTGTTATAAAGGTTTCCTGAGTAGCTAGCATTTTCAATATAACAGACTTTTGTCACAATTATGATAATTTCCTATGAAAATATTATTTTTGAGCACCCATTTTTTTTTGAAAACTAAATATATGTGGTTTTTCAATGATATATGACTTGCCTTGTAACTTGTTCCCGATAACAACAGATTAATCTTTGAAGTTGACACAAAAACTTGATAGCCTTCTAAACTTTTCTGTGTCATTAACTCAACCTTTCACTTTGCTGATCAAAGAATAAACTGAGAATAAAGTTGATGAAATAATTCACAATCAATCTTATAAGATCAGCTAAAAAACTAGAAAAGCTTAATTATCTTGTCATCATCACAATTAATTAGAAACTAATACATTAATGTATACCTTGCGAAAGCTAGCTAGAATTGACTTCTCTTTACCACCTGCCCTGTTCAATCAATGCTTATAATCAAGGGAGAAAGGAAACTTGCTTATAGAAATTCCAAAAGTCAAAAGGTTGACACACCAAATCCCTCTTTGTTTTTGGCTCTCTCTATATAGGTTTTTTTGCTTGTTTATTGATCTATATATAGATGATTAAGAAAATGTATGGGGTAATCAAGATCATCTTGTATTCTATCAATGCTTATGCACTTGCCTCATCGACAAGTTTACATGCTAGTCTTTAAATTTTGGTGAAAATTAAGCAAACTAAAATGCATAATTATTCTATGTGGAAATTAAGTATGGAGGTGGCAAAATTCACCAAAACCTAAATACATTTTTGATGCTAACATCCAATTACATTCATCAAACTTGGAGATTCTAAGTTTATAGACAAAGACAAGGAGAAGGCTACCCATGCTTTGTTTATTTTATCTGATCATTGAAACAATTATATATTAATTGATTATTTTTATCTTTGCAAAGTTGCCACCAAGGTCAAATGCAAGAGTTTAAAGGTAGGGAGAATTAGCATTATCTTTTCTCTCTTCCACTTTAATCCATTGACAACCCTAGCTACTCTTCCACTTGTCCAAGAAATTAGAGAAGTTAAGGTATGCATATAATTAATTATGTCTCCTAAGTAGACTTTTATCACTTAATTCCTTGAGTTAATACTTAACCATTAGCACATCCATTATAAAACCAAAAGTGCTAGATTTTGCATGATTGACTTTCAATGACTAATTAATTAACTAATTAGTAAAGCAAACCCTAAACATCTATCACACACCTTTTAATTATCTTTTCATGGCTTAATTACTCCCTATAAACCTCATCATCCTTGCTCGCTCTCCACCATTTCAATTGAAAGGAAAGTGAAAGAGCATGGGAAGAGCTCCTTGTTGCGACAAAGATAATGTTAAGAAGGGGCCTTGGTCACCCGAGGAGGATGCCGAGCTGAAAGCCTACATCGAACAACATGGAACTGGTGGAAATTGGATTGCACTTCCTCATAAGATCGGTGAATTAATATCGATTTATTAACGAGTAATTGTTTTCCTTCTACTTGAATTAATTCATTAATGATAATTTTTTTTTTTTTTGCATATGTGTAGGGTTAAAGAGGTGTGGGAAAAGTTGCAGGCTTAGATGGCTAAATTATTTAAGACCAAACATCAAACATGGTGGCTTTACAGAAGAAGAAGATCAAATCATTTGTAGCCTTTACATAAGTATAGGAAGCAGGTATTAAATCACATATAAACTAATTTATTAATCTTCCATCTTCTCAATTCCTCAGTTCATTAGGAGAAGTTTTTTCCTTGATTCATCAGGTGGTCGATAATGGCAGCGCAGCTGCCCGGACGAACGGACAACGACATCAAGAACTACTGGAACACGAGGCTCAAGAAGAGGCTACTTGGCAAGGGAACTCTTCGTCGCAGCGATCGAGAGCCTAGTGAAAGCCTTAGTGTGTCGGCCATCGAGAGGATGCAGCTCTTGCAGCTCCAAGGCTCACAGAGCAGCCATTTGACCTTCTACAACAACCCTGTGCTGTGGCCCAAACACCATGTTCCAGTAAGCCATGCGGCTGCCACAACTCTAGATGTACTTTCAGGGGTTCACTCGCCGGCGTTAGAGTTTCATTCGCCTTCCGGTGCGAGCTCAGGCGAGCTGCAGGACTTGGTTGGGTGTCAGCTCCCTGACTTGAGCTGCTACAGCGATATTTATAGCTTTCAGGAAGCAAACAATTTAACTACAGAAAATCACTCCATGATAATTCAAGCATATGAAATAGGGTTAATTTGATTAATTTTTTTATATGTTGTTGGTGATTGAAGTATTGTACTCTAATTAAACTAAGAACAATGCGTGTAAATTTGTAATCAATAATTAATACTGCTAGCAGCAATGGTTTATACTCTTGCTTTAATAATGACAAGTCACAAGTTAAATCTTATCTAATAATCTTGTAGCTCTGCAAATATAACTCATTTATTATTAGACCAAATAGAGTTAATTAAACTGTTCTATCTTTATTATTAGACCAAATATAACTTACAATTGCCATTTGGTGTTTGATTCCAGCAATTTGCATTTTTTTCCCTCATTAACCATTTAATTGGTGCATGTGTGTTTATGATAATTGTTTTTATTGATTAATGATGTGCTATGGGACAAGTACAGCCCAAAAGACCAACAAGAGCCATTCATTGGACCGTGATTTAAAATCACCTGGCTCAAATAATTAACATAAGTACAACTCCGATCAAGCAGAATCACACCGGCACAGAATTAGAACGGTCAATCTAGATTGCACTACAAAAAATAAGGCATTTTGGGACGAATTTTGGAATGAATTTTACAAAAAAATTCGTTGCAAAATTTTTTGGGACGAAATCAGGGACGAAAATTTTTTCGTCCCAAAATGTTTGATGCCAACTTTTGGAACGAATTATGATTTGTTGCAAATTCAGCAACGAATTTGGGGACAAAATTGGCAACGAATAAAATTTTCGTCCCCAAATTTGTCGCAAAAAAGGAACGAATAATTTTGTTGTTGCAAACTTAGCAACGAATTTGGGGATGAATTCAGTTCGGAGGAAATAATTTTTTGTTGCCAAATTTGTCCCTATTTTTGCAACAAAATTGGGGACGAATTCAGTGACAAATTATTTTTTGTTGCTAAGTTTGTCCCTAATATTGCAACGAATTTGGGGACGAATTCGGTGACAAATTTTTTTTGTTGCCAAATTTGTCCCTAATTTTGCAACGAATAATAAATTTGTTGCAAAATTTTAAGCATTTGCGACAAATTTGGGGACAAAAATACTAATTTAATTAATAAATAAATTTTCGTCCCAAAATTCGTCCCAGAATCTGGGACGAATTTTGGGACGAATTTGTGGATTCGTCCCAGAATTCGTCCCAAATTCTGGGACGAATCCACATATTCGTCCCAAATTCTGGATTCGATACAATTACGATAGAGTGGGAACAAATCGTTTTCGTCGCCAAATTCGTCCCTAATACTAAATTTTTTTTCCAGATTAAATTTCTTTTTGCAATTCAATCCATAGATACATAAACACCAAATTCAAATAACATTTATATACATTCAACACATCTTAATTTCACATACAAGAGTAATAATTGAACTCGATCAACTCATAATTCAACAAATATAAAGATCTCAACAAATTTTACAAGATCTATCTTGTTCAAGCTTCTAGAAAATATTATAAAGTTCAACAATCAAATGTTATATAAGTCCATCATCCATCCAAGGAGGTAAATAAACTAAAAATACATCAAGTCATCTTCGTCTGCCCAAAAGCTTTGCACCCCTTCAAATCTCCTTTGCCTACATAACAACAAACAAATAAACCAGATCATGTGTAACAAGAAAGATTATAAATATAATACGAAATGCCCATGTAACAAGAAAGATTGGAAACAAGACATAACTGTGAAATTCCTTAAACATTCAAATAAATGTCCTATTTACCAACGATATGAACCATCCATGTCATAAAATTATAAGAAGTATCTTGAAGCTAAGTAAAAACATCGTAAATATGATACAACCTAATATAAATGGCACATCAAATTGTTATAATAATACCTATTTCACCATATCAATCAATAGCTACAAATATTCTATGTCCATGTGATCACATGGAGAGCATGAAAGATATTCTTAAAATTTCCTAACATATGAAAATAGCTCAAATGAAGAAAACACAAACTAATTAAACTTAATTTTTTTGTGATACAAGTGTTTTAGTAATCATGGTTACTTGGTTGTTAGGTAAACTCTAATCATAATTTGCAATTTGAACTAATAAAGCAGTAGTAATAAATTTCAATAAATTAAAAGCAATTAGAAAATAAATAAATAAATAAATAAAATTAAAAGTTTAACATGTTACTTAATACTTACTTTTTTTTCGGACCTTTAGTTCGCCTCACCAACCCTGTTAAAAACAAATTGACAATATTAATTAAAATAAAAATTAGAAAAGTTAACAAGCCATTGATTAATGTGTAAAACAGTAAACATGAGACAAATAATCATCATACATAATTATGGGAAATTTCTTTAAATAAGCTAACAAAACTTACCCATCGTCAAAAATTAAAGTCATCATTATGATTATCACCCTCCTCCTCCTCCTCCTCCTCCTCTTCCTCATTCTGCATTATACTTGAATTCTTGTTATACATCCAACTTCGCTCATTCTGCATTTTACCTGAATTCAGCTATTTAGTTAAACATTATTAACAGAAATAAATCTTATCATTGAAGACAAAACAACAAAGAAAAGCTTATCAAAAAGAAGAAATACAATTAATCAACTATAAAATAATTATTTAAAGCTAACTTTATATACAGATCATTAAATGCATATTAATGAACTTAGAAATACCGAAAAGACGTGAACAAATACAGTTGTCTTCAACTACACTGAGATCATGCCAAATTGAAACCTGCACAAGCAACATTATCAATTATTATAGTATTATTCTAACAATTTTAATAGAGTTGAAGCAATTGTAATTAAATTGAAATAATAATATTTTAATGGAACAAAATTTGGAAAAAAACAAAATTACTCTCTATATTAGAGCAATTGTGGATCAGAATTGACATTTTTTAGATGAAAAATAAAATATTTTGATAAGGATATTTTTGAGATAAAAAATAGAATAGGGTCGCTTCTGTTTTTTTCTTTAAAAGAAAATCTTTTTAACAATAATAATAATAATGAGCACCCTTTGAATTTTGTATCAAAGAAAAAAAAACATGTCAACTCTATTGTAATTTGTCCCTCCATTAATTAATTCCAATCTAAAAACTATCCTACAAGTATTTGTAATGATAAAGAGGATCAGTACACAGAAAATCAAAGGTAAATTTATACCTCTGGTATATTGGAGCTCCCCATACATTTAGGATTCGAAACCCTAGTATCAAAATTTTGCCCTAGTGTAGTTGAGATTTTATTACTTCCACACCCCTAAACTACACATCTATATACAAGAAGAACTACAAATATTTATCCAAAAACAGCCCTAAACCCTATTTCACAGATCATTGGTCATTGACATCTAAGTGATCAAGAGTTGCAGTGCTTTTCTTTGTTAACAAACAAGAATGAAGCCCTAAATTTCACAGATCAGTACTCCACCATTCCAAATCTTGCGACATCAGTGCTAGCAGCGGCCACGCGCGGCCACGCGCGGCCAGCCGCGGCCACGCGCGGCCAGCCGCAGCCACGCGCGGCAAGGCGACCCCACGCGCGGCGCGCGGCCAGGCGAGGCCACGCGCGGCCAGGCGAGGCCAGCCGCGGCCTCGCGAGAAGAAGTGGGCAGATGTGGGAGAAAGGAGAGGGAAGAGGGGAGAAGGGAGAAGGGAGAGGGTTACCTGTGCCGCAGCCGATCGGGAAGGAATCAGCCGCCGCAAGAGTTGCAGTGAAGGGATGAGTGAAGGGGCAGATGGGTGGGAGGAGATTTAGGGTTAACTTATAAATTAAAAAATAGATTTTGGGACGAATATAGGAATTCGTCCCCAAATCGGGGACGAATTCCAGAATTCGACCCTAAATCTGGGACGAATTCCAAAATTCGTCCCAAAATATAAAAAATTTTAAAAAAAATAAAAAAATGATTTGGAAACACTAAATATGAACTTAGAGATATCAGATTTCCGTGAAATAAGTTTCTATGGATTTCTAATTTTCTCGTGATCTTAAAAATATCTTCATCCATAATTTTAACATACTATATTAAATGCGGCAAATTTTTTTTATTATGAATTAGGTCAAATTCGGGTTAAAAAATCACCATACTAAATATATGAGGTTAAAATTATGGATGAGGATATTTTTAAGATAATGAGAAAATTAGGAACCCATAAAAACTTGTTTCATGAAATTCCGATATCGTTAGGTCCATATTTAGGCCTTCCAAATAAATTTTCTTTTATTTTTTATTTTTTTAAATTTGGGACGAATTCCTGGATTTGTCCCAAATTTTGGGACGAATCCAGGATTCGTCCCAAATTTAAGAAAAATAAAAATTAAAAGAAAAATCATTCGGAAGGCCTAAATATGGACCTAACGATCTCGGAATTTCATGAAACAAGTTTCTTTGGGTTCCTAATTTTCTTATGATCTTAAAAATACCCTCATCCATAATTTTAATCTCATATATTTAGTGTGGTGATTTTTTAACCCGAATTTGACCTAATTCAGGTAAAAAAACATGAAACACAATATATTATTTTAAAATTAAGGAAGAGGATATATTTATGAATAAGGGAAAATAAGAAACTTATAGACTCTTGTTTCATGAAATTCTGACATTTGTAGATCTATATTTTTAGTTTTAAACACATATTCAAACATGCGTTAAACGCTAACATACTTAATTAATACTAAACTATCAATGTTTCACTAAATATGGACCTAACGATCTCGGAATTTCATGAAATAAGTTTCTATAGGTTCCTAATTTTCTTATAATCTTAAAAATATCTTCATCCATAATTTTAACATATTATATTGAGTGCGGTGAATTTTTTATTACAAATGAGGTCATATTCATGTTAAAAAATCACCACACTTAATTTATTAGGTTAAAATTCAGATTTAGGATATTTTTATGATCATGAGAAAATTAGGAATCCATAGAAACTTGTTTCATGAAATTCCGAGATCATTAGGTCCATATTTAGGCCTTCCGAATGATTTTTCTATTATTTTTTATTTTTTTTAAATATGGGACAAATCCTGGATTCGTCCCAGATTTAAGAAAAATAAAATATAAAAGAAAATGTATTTGGAAGGCCTAAATATGGACCTAACGATCTCGGAATTTCATGAAACAAGTTTTTATGGATTTCTAATTTTCTCGTGATCTTAAAAATATCTTTATCCATAATTTTAACATAATATATTAAATGCGGTGAATTTTTTATTATGAATTTGGTCAAATTCGGGTTAAAAAATCACCATACTAAATATATGAGGTTAAAATTTTGGATGAGGATATTTTTAAGATCATGAGAAAATTAGGAACCCATAGAAACTTGTTTCATGAAATTCCGAGATCGTTAGGTCCATATATAGGCCTTCCAAATAAATTTTCTTTTATTTTTTATTTTTTTAAATTTGGGACGAATTCCTGTATTCGTCCCAAATTTTGGGACGAATCCAGGATTCGTCCCAAATTTAAGAAAAATAAAAATTAAAAGAAAAATCATTCGGAAGGTCTAAATATGGAACTAACGATTTCGGAATTTCATGAAACAAGTTTGTTTGGGTTTCTAATTTTCTTATGATCTTAAAAATACCCTCATCCGTAATTTTAATTTCATATATTTAGCGTGGTGATTTTTTAACTCGAATTTGACCTAATTCAGGTAAAAAAACACGAAACACAATATATTATTTTAAAATTAAGGAAGAGGATATATTTATGAATAAGGGAAAATAAGAAACTTATAGACTCTTGTTTCATGAAATTCTGACATTTGTAGATCTATATTTTTAGTTTTAAACACATATTCAAACATGCGTTATACGCTAACATACTTAATTAATACTAAACTATTTATGTTTCACTAAATATGGACCTAACGATCTCAGAATTTCATGAAATAAGTTTTTATAGGTTCCTAATTTTCTTATAATGTTAAAAATATATTCATCCATAATTTTAACATATTATATTGAGTGCGGTGAATTTTTTATTACAAATTAGGTCATATTCATGTTAAAAAATCACCACACTTAATTTATTAGGTTAAAATTCAGATTTAGGATATTTTTATGATCATGAGAAAATTAGGAATCCATAGAAACTTGTTTCATGAAATTCTGAGATCATTAGGTACATATTTAGGCCTTCAGAATGATTTTTCTATTATTTTTTATTTTTTTTAAATCTGGGACGAATCCTGGATTCGTCCCAAAAATCTGGGACGAATCCAGAAATTTGTCCCAGATTTTGGGACGAATTTCAGGATTTGTCCCAGATTTTGGGACGAATCCAGGATTCGTCCCAGATTCTGGGACGAATCCAGGATTCGTCCCAAATTTAAGAAAAATAAAATATAAAAGAAAATTTATTTGGAAGGCCTAAATATGGACCTAACGATCTCCGAATTTCATGAAACAAGTTTCTATGGATTTCTAATTTTCTCGTGATCTTAAAAATATCTTTATCCATAATTTTAACATAATATATTAAATGCGGTGAATTTTTTATTATGAATTTGGTCAAATTCGGGTGAAAAAATCTCCATACTAAATATATGAGGTTAAAATTTTGGATGAGGATATTTTTAAGATCATGAGAAAATTAGGAACCCATAGAAACTTGTTTCATGAAATTCCGAGATCGTTAGGTCCATATATAGGCCTTCCAAATAAATTTTCGTTTATTTTTTATTTTTTTAAATTTGGGACGAATTCTAGATTCGTCCCAAAATCTGGGACGAATCCAGAAATTCGTCCCAAATTTTGGGACGAATTCCTGGATTCGTCCCAAATTTTGGGACGAATCCAGGATTCGTCCCAAATTTAAGAAAAAGAAAAATCATTCGGAAGGTCTATATATGGACCTAACGATCTCGGAATTTCATGAAACAAGTTTCTTTGGGTTCCTAATTTTTTCATGATCTTAAAAATACCCTCATCCGTACTTTTAATCTCATATATTTAGCGTGGTGATTTTTTAACTCGAATTTGACCTAATTCAGGTAAAAAAACACGAAACACAATATATTATTTTAAAATTAAGGAAGAGGATATATTTATGAATAAGGGAAAATAAGAAACTTATAGACTCTTGTTTCATGAAATTCTGACATTTGTAGATCTATATTTTTAGTTTTAAACACATATTCAAACATGCGTTATACGCTAACATACTTAATTAATACTAAACTATCTATGTTTCACTAAATATGGACCTAACGATCTCAGAATTTCATGAAATAAGTTTCTATAGGTTCCTAATTTTCTTATAATGTTAAAAATATATTCATCCATAATTTTAACATATTATATTGAGTGCGGTGAATTTTTTATTGCAAATTAGGTCATATTCATGTTAAAAAATCACCACACTTAATTTATTAGGTTAAAATTCAGATTTAGGATATTTTTATGATCATGAGAAAATTAGGAATCCATAGAAACTTGTTTCATGAAATTCTGAGATCATTAGGTACATATTTAGGCCTTCAGAATGATTTTTCTATTATTTTTTATTTTTTTTAAATCTGGGACGAATCCTGGATTCGTCCCAAAAATCTGGGACGAATCCAGAAATTTGTCCCAGATTTTGGGACGAATTTCTGGATTTGTCCCAGATTTTGGGACGAATCCAGGATTCGTCCCAGATTCTGGGACGAATCCAGGATTCGTCCCAAATTTAAGAAAAATAAAATATAAAAGAAAATTTATTTGGAAGGCCTAAATATGGACCTAACGATTTCCGAATTTCATGAAACAAGTTTCTATGGATTTCTAATTTTCTCGTGATCTTAAAAATATCTTTATCCATAATTTTAACATAATATATTAAATGCGGTGAATTTTTTATTATGAATTTGGTCAAATTCGGGTTAAAAAATCACCATACTAAATATATGAGGTTAAAATTTTGGATGAGGATATTTTTAAGATCATGAGAAAATTAGGAACCCATAGAAATTTGTTTCATGAAATTCCGAGATCGTTAGGTCCATATATAGGCCTTCCAAATAAATTTTCTTTTATTTTTTATTTTTTTAAATTTGGGACGAATTCTAGATTCGTCCCAAAATCTGGGACGAATCCAGAAATTTGTCCCAAATTTTGGGACGAATTCCTGGATTCGTCCCAAATTTTGGGACGAATCCAGGATTCGTCCCAAATTTAAGAAAAAGAAAAATCATTCGGAAGGCCTATATATGGACATAACGATCTCGGAATTTCATGAAACAAGTTTCTTTGGGTTCCTAATTTTCTCATGATCTTAAAAATACCCTCATCCGTACTTTTAATCTCATATATTTAGCGTGGTGATTTTTTAACTCGAATTTGACCTAATTCAGGTAAAAAAACACGAAACACAATATATTATTTTAAAATTAAGGAAGAGGATATATTTATGAATAAGGGAAAATAAGAAACTTATAGACTCTTGTTTCATGAAATTCTGACATTTGTAGATCTATATTTTTAGTTTTAAACACATATTCAAGCATGTGTTAAACGCTAACATACTTAATTAATACTAAACTATCTATGTTTCACTAAATATGGACCTAACGATCTCGGAATTTCATGAAATAAGTTTCTATAGGTTCCTAATTTTCTTATAATCTTAAAAATATCTTCATCCATAATTTTAACATATTATATTGAGTGCGGTGAATTTTTTATTACAAATGAGGTCATATTCATGTTAAAAAATCACCACACTTAATTTATTAGATTAAATTTCAAATTTAGGATATTTTATGATCATGAGAAAATTAGGAATCCATAGAAACTTGTTTCATGAAATTCCGAGATCATTAGGTCCATATTTATGCCTTCCGAATGATTTTTCTATTATTTTTTAATTTTTTTAAATCTGGGACGAATCCTGGATTTGTCCCAAAATCTGGGACGAATCCAGGATTCGTCCCAAAATCTGGGACGAATCCAGGATTCGTCCCAAAATCTGGGACGAATCCAGGATTCGTCCCAAAATCTGGGACGAATCCAAGATTCGTCCCAGATTTTGACCCATTTTTTTTCATTTTTTTCTGAAATATATTTCAATTCTGGAACGAACCCTGGATTCGTCCCAGAATCTGGGACGAATTCTAGATTCGTTCCAGAATTTGGGACGAATCCTGGATTTGTCCCAGAATCTGGGACGAATTTTGCAACGAAAATAATGTTCGTTGGGAATTTGCGACGAAAATATTTTGTTGCAGATTTCGTTTCTAATTTGGATCAAATTTTGTGTTTGTCGCCAAAATTGTTGCGATTTTGGGACGAAAATTTTTCGTCCCAAACTTTCGTCCCTAAATTATTGTTTTTTTGTAGTGTTGAGTCTGTCAAGTTGGCTCTTCTAAACAGATATAATTTAAACAGATTAAACTAAAATTTTATCAATTCATTTAAAAGTAGGCTAAACGGCTAGTTAGTTTGCACAAGTTATGTTCAATGCAATCTGAATGATTGCATATCTTAATATCTTGATGAATCCATTGGCAGATCAGAAATGAATCCATTAGCAGATCTGTGGGGCTGGTGAGTCATCTCAAGATTAGTTGATGTAGACGGGTTACTTGATGCTAACTAAAAACAAATTAAGAAGCCTTCATCAAATGTATGATCAATGCCTCTTGGTTGAGAAAAAGTTCTACATAGGATTAACAACGGAGCACAAAGGAAGGAACTAAGATTGGTGTCAATTTATCCTTTTATTAACCAAACCATACAGAATGCAACTGAACTTTAATAGTGAGTGCAACTCTTTTTCTTCATCAACTTAATATGAAAGCAAGTTAAAGGTTTCAGGGTCGAAACTCATCCGAGATGGCATGGAACGAAAGTTGCTGCAAGAAGGCCGTCGGGTCGAAATTCAGTGGCAACGGGGGAATAAATCCCCTATCCCTGTATCTCACCCGGTCCGTCCCATGTTAGCTCGGGTGCTACGATTTATCTCCCTCACAATGACCATGGGTCCGGTCGGTGGGGGCCCGGGGCGAGGATTTCGCCTTTTTGCTGCAAGTTAAAGGTTTCAGGGCTGAATTCAGAGGCTACATCACAGGCTGAAATGTAGGCTGAATCAGGGTAGACTATTGACTCATCATCAGTTTCAGGTTCAACCAAGGATAGCATAGAAAACCCAAATAATTTGGGCACTTCAGAACCTAAGTGGACCATGCAAACCAAATCTAGGGCAGCTAGAAGGCAGCTTCCCATAACCAAAGCCCATCTCAACATACTCCTAGTCCAGGTTCTTGAATTTGTTTCACGCTTGCCAGCATCTAGCTACCACTAGAGTTTGCATGTTCGCAAAATAGGTGAAATTGGACTAAAATCAGAGGCAAAGCAGCAAGTTGACAAGGATAAACCACAAGACAATGGCTGGCAGGCTACCAACATGGCTCATTCTGTAGTGGGCATGCCTAAACACTAATCGGAGCCTTCTAGCACTTCCAAAACAGCTCCTGACCAAAGAAGAAATATGTTTTAAGCAAGCAAACAAAAAGGATTACTAGGGGGCAAGCCTAGTCTCTCTCAGATAAGCACTGGATAAGCGATGAGAATGGAATAGATGATAGAGTACAAACAAGAACACAAGCAGTTAGACGATTAAGGTCGTCTACCTCTACATGAAGATAATTTCTTGGAATGTAAGGGACTTTAACCCGGCATCCAAACGAAGGGAAGTTCAGAACTTCTTCCTAAGACACAGATCGACAATTATGGGTATCATGGAGACTAAGTTGATAGCATAGGCTTTTCAGAAGGTGAAATTGACACGGTTCCAATACCTATAAATGCAACATCACATATGTGTCAGATTTTCCAGGAGCAGGTTGATGTTCATTTGGGATTCACAAAAACTTATTTTGGATACAATAGATTGGCATGAGCAATCTATGCATGCAACCATCACTTGTAGAATGACCCAAAAGAATTATGGCATCACCTTTATATATGGTCAACTGTCCATTGTTAGCATAAGGAGATTATGGGAGGGTCTCAATGCTATAGTCACTGATTTTGACTTGCCTTGAATCCTACTTGGAGATTTCAACTCCCTCCTTTTGGTTGAAGACAAATAAGATGGCCTACCAGTTACATCCTACCAAATTACATATTTTCAAAATTGTGTTATACAAAATGGGCCATAAGACCTTCCACAAATTGGGTGCCCTTACACATGGTCAAATGGGCTTATTTTTTGCAAGCTAGACAGATGCATGGTCAACAAAGCATGGTTGGAGCAGGACATGAGAGGGATGACAGAATTTCTCACGCCAGGGCATACATCTGACTATACACCATGCCTAGTGACCATTATGGGTGAAGGAGA
Source organism: Zingiber officinale (assembly GCF_018446385.1). NCBI lineage: Eukaryota > Viridiplantae > Streptophyta > Magnoliopsida > Zingiberales > Zingiberaceae > Zingiber > Zingiber officinale. Next base: position 117,988,379 of record NC_055987.1, read on the forward strand.
ACAGGTCAACAAGCCCTTCAAGTTCTACAATATGTGGACCACACATGAGGATTATAACATAGTAGTTGCTAACAAATGGATTTGTCCAGAGGCAAGGGCACAAAGGGGCACGACACAATACAAATTCAAACAAAGTTGAATGGTCTGAAAGCTGAATTTAAGCAGTTTAACAATTTACAGTTTCAACATATCAAGAAAAGAGCGAGCCATGCTCAAGAGGAGCTACATCACTTGCAGCAGCTAGGGTACACTTTGGGCATCTTTGAAAGCAACTACAAGCAAGTTCAGAACCAAGTTGCATAACTAAGTCAAGTAGACTATTTGTTTTATGCTTAAAGGGCAAAGTGCAAATATTTCAAAGTGGATAAAAATACCAATTACTTTCATACACTAATGAAGAGAATAAATAGGAGGAGGGAAATAATAGTGCTTGAGAATAGGGATGGTGGTACTAGTACAAGAGAAATTATGGGTGAATTTTTGGACACATTTCAAGAGTTACTTGATACAAGCATCCCAAGAAGCTCCTTACAACCAGATTGTCTATCTTATGGGAAATATATAAATGCTGAGTAACAAGTAGCCTTATAGAGGGAACCCCAGAGGATGAGATTAGGCATGCTCTTTTCAACATTGGTGACCAAAAAGCCTCGGGATCTGACAATTATGGCGCCAACTTCTTTAAGCATTCATGGGATATCATCAAGCGTGATTTGGAAGCAACAGTTATGGAATTCTTTAGTCATGGGAAGCTCCTTAAGTAGTGGAACCATTTTCTCATCTTCTTAGTGTCGAAAGTACCTCATGCTAGTCAAGTGGCAGACTATCGGCTCATCTCATGTTGCACAGTTTTTTACAAGATCATTTCAAAACTTCTAGCAGCAAGGCTAGCAAGAGTCGTAGAGCACATCTTCCATCTAGTCCAAATGACTTTCATCAAAGGCAGGAACATTACAGATAATATTCATCTAATCCAGAAATTAATAAGGATTACACAAGGAAGAGAATTTCCCCAGAACCACATTAAAGATGGACCTCCAGAAAGCTTTTGATATGGTTCATTGAGATTTCTTATTCGAGGCACCTGCTGGGTTACATTTTCTTGCCAGTTTCATAAGTTGGATATGCTAGAGGGGGAGTGTGTCACCACCACCAGCTTCTTTGTAGTTGTCAATGGAGGCATGCATGGTTACTTTAGAGGTGCTAGAGGATTACGATAGGGAGACCTGTAGAACCCTAAATATGCTAGAGAGGGAGTGAATAGCGTTAATAGAAAATCATGATTTAAAAAATAAGTCACGCGGCAGAAAAGAGAGAGAACAAAAGCACATGCTAACACAAGTAGTTTTATTTGGTTCGGAGTCTTTGTCGACTCCTATTCCAAGGTCCGCACGTGATGTTGGTGTAGAGCGCACCAGAATCAAACTAGAGTTGTGATATTGTTAAAGATTCAAGTTAAGTCTTATTGTGATCTAACAAATTGACTGAGTGTGCAGGCTATTAACTCAACCAGGAAAGCCCTAGTCGCGACTAGGCAGGAAAGACTTAGCAGATCGTGGAAGCTAGGCGGAAAGACCAAATGAGTCGAGAGGATTCGACACTTGGCATGGAAGCTCGATAGGTTTGGATGACCGAAGATCGAGGGAAAGTCTTAGATGGTTGATCCAATGCTAAGCAACAAAGTCCAAATAGGTCTGGAGGACCAAGGTTTGACAAGTAGGTTGAGGTAAGCAACTGGAGGAGCGACAGTGAAGTCATGTTCTGTGAAGAAATAAACCTTAGGTCGCTGATCCAACTGAAGAAATCGGGAAGATTTTCAAGTTGAGATCAAGACAATGTTGCTGTCAATTACTACTCATGCATCTTACTATTACTATGCTAATTTTGTTTTACAGGAGCTTTCATTCTAACTCTATGTTTCAGGAGTCGAAGTTTATCGGTCGACCGAACACCAGGATCGGTCGACCAAACCAAGTTGATTCAGACCACAGATCAGATCGAGCTGAGGCAAAGAAGAAAGCCAGACTGATCGGTCGACCGAACGATCATCACATTAAAGGTGCATTAATGAAGAATCTCGACGAATGGGGAAAGTGCACCGTTCGGTCGACCGAACAAGGTTATCAGTCAACCGAACCATTAAATGAAATCAATGCCCAAAGATCAGATCTCAGCAAAGAAGGAAGGGAGCGGATTCGGTCGACCGAACCTAAGGATCGGTCGATCGAACGTTGACATTTTTATAAAAAGGAATTTGAGGTCCGAGGCTGAGACACGAATCAAGACAATCTATTCTTCTATTCATCCTGTGAAAAGCTTCTGTTCGTCTGCCCTTCAATTTGACAAGCAAGCTGCTCTATCTAGAAGAACCGACTGAGCTTCATCTTCTACATATTATACGATATACCTTTTTAAAACTTGTATTGTTTTAATTTCTAAAAGATAGTAGTTTGTTACTATTTATATTCTCCATATTGTATGCATTATTTCTTTCCGGAGGTTTTTCGGACAGAAGAGTTTTAGTGAATTGCCCAACGGTGCGATCAAGGATCACGGGTCTTGGAGTAGGAGTCGACCTAGGCTCCGAACCAAGTAACCAACTTGTGTCATCTGTGTTGCTTTTATTTTCACTGCTTATTCTGATTTGTTTTACAAGCAAAAGAAAAGTTTTTAATGTGTGATATTCATCCCCCCCTCTATCTCATTCTTCGATCCTTCAATTGGTATTAGAGCTCGGTAACTCTGAAAATACTTAATCATTTTTCAAAGCAATTTTTTTTTAAAAAAAACTTTTTCTTTTCTTATTAAAAAGATTTTTTTCCTTTTTGTTCTTAATCTTTTTATCCCTCACTTCTTTTTCTTTTTCTTTAACAGCAAAGATGACAAACTCCTACCAAGAAGGGTACAACACAGTCTGCCCTCCATTGTTTAAAGGAGAGAACTTCAGCTACTAGAAGAATAGAATAGAGTGTTACCTCAAGTCCGACATCGAACTCTGGTTCACCATACTCAAAGGATACACTCCCCCAATGGTAGATGAAAGCTGGTAGAACCATAAGACTGAACTCTTCCGATGGTCAAGAAGGCACAACTAAACTACAAAGCAATCAACACCATTCAATCCGGCCTAACGATGGAGGAATTGAATTGAGTCAGGCCCTATGAAAATGTAAAAGAACTCTAAGATCATCTGGTAAAGTTGCACGAAGGAACCGACAAATCTAAGGTAAACAAAAGGGATTTGTTATTAAATAATTTGTATAATATTAAAATGCTTCCCGGAGAGACGACCACACAACTACACACTCAATTGAAAGACATTCTTAACGGCCTACATCTAATCGGACACAACATGGAGAATCACAACACAATAAGGTATGCATTAAACGCTTTCCCGAGAAATACTTTGTGGGCATCAATAGTAGATGCATACAAAGTTTCAAGGGATCCTTCAAATTTTAAATAAGATGAACTATTTAGTGAATTAGAATTACATGAATAGTCTAACTTGAATCAAGTTGAGAAAGGAATTGTTTTGTATGCAGGATCAAGTAAAGGAACTAAGATCAGGGCCAAGAAGGAACCAGAAAGTGAATTTGACACAGACTTAACCAATGAAGAGGAGCTGGTACACATGGTTCGAAAACTACTAACAAGGAAGAAATTCAAAAGGAGCACCATGAAGACACCAGCCAACCAGATACTAAACAAATCAGAAATGATTTATTATGGATGCAACAAAAAGGGGCATCTCAAAAAGGAATGCCTTAACCAGAGGGAGGAAAATTGAAAATCAACAATTAGAAAGAAGGTCTTCAAAGTGATGTGGGACGAGTCATCTTCAGAATAGTCCGATGCGGAAGAACCGAAGCACTCGGGGCAAGATGGCAAGAAACGAAGATTCCGAGTCCGAGGAAGAGTACGAGTTTGAGACCGACACCGAGTCCGAGAGAAGCCACGGATCTGTATCAGTTTCCAAAAGTCTCAATATGGTAACATTTTATTCCAAGTTGAATTTACTTAAAGTAGTTAAATGTCTGTTTAAAAAAATTAACAAAAACTGAAAAATAAAATAACTTACTACTTAAGGAAATTGACCACCTTAAGGAGCAAGTTAACTTGAGTAACTTAGCTAACCAAGTTCAAGTTCGAACTTCAACTCAAGTTGCAAAACTTGATGGAAGAAAATTCCAACCTAAAAGGTCAAGTCGAGCGACTCAAGAAAACGTTAAAAAAGTTTGAACTGGGATTCAAGTGTCTATATATGGTACTTGGGTCGCAATGAGCCATGTACAATAAATCGGGACTTGGCTATAACCCTAACAAAACCAACAAACCATATCTATCTCTAATCAGTCAAAATATTAGAAATCAAGTCCAAGCATGGGTCCCTAAAAAATGTTTAACTAAACTAATCAAATCAAACTAATATTTGATCCCTAAGAGTCAAATTCATTACTTAGATAGACCATATCTAAGCTATGACTCAGGGGGAGCAAATAGAAAATTGGTTCAACCAACTTGATCTACTATGCATGCTTAGGATTAGGTTTATTTTTCTAGTTAGGTTAGAATGGTTAGTTAAAAAGGTTTACCAAACCCTAATAACAGAGCACCGGAATGGATTAAGATGATAGTACATCAAGGAAGCTTTGTCGAAGGCATGTCTAGGCTGAATCTTGTGTATTCTACCTGGTTCACTAGACTTAGTGGATCGGCCGAAGCTACCCCAATCAAACATGGGATAGTTAGACCAAAACTTAATATTAAGTTTTTTGGACAGGAATATTTTAGAAAGTATTCAGCAAGTGGCCCACCATTAATACACAAGAAGGTCATATGTCTGGCCACTAAACTGAAAACTTATTCTTAGGAAACCTGCTTGATTAACCCAAAGCTAAATTTGAATCTAACGTGGGTTAAACAACCTTTTTTATGTTCTTTATTTAACCTAATCGAATTAACTAAAACTTAATTAAATTAAAACCTAATTAAATTAAAAATTAAAAACATAACTTAAATCTTGAAATCTAAAATGAATTAAAACTTAAACTCAAACTTAATTTTTTAAACCTAATTAACTTGAACTTATAACATAACTTAAATCATAAATTAATTCAAACCTAAATCTAAAATTATTTTAAAACTTAATTAAAATTTTAAACTTAATTATAATTATTTTAAAACTTAATAATCTTAAAACTTAATCAAAATTATCTTAAAACTTAATCAAAATTATTTTAAAACTTAAAATGTTTTACAACGTAACCTAATAAAAAAATATTAAAATTTAAATCTAACCTCTAAATTAATATTAAATTAAAATTAAAAAAAAGGAAAAACTTAACTTAAACTTAATTCAAAACTTAATCTAAACTTAACTCAATTCCTAAACTTAACTATTAAACTGATAAACTTAAAATAAGACAAAATTTTAAACTAAAACTTGATTATATCGAACTTAATTATATTGACTCTAAATCTAACCTAGCTGATATATTTACTAAACCTTTACCTGAAATTAAATTTAGTAACATTAGAAGACAATTAGGTATGTATTTTATAGAATAGGGTTCTTTATCTTTTCACACATTTTTGAAAAATATTACTTAGTAGTTTTTCAAAATTCCCCTTTTCAAAATTTGTTTTCAAAATATATTTCCAAATATTTTATTTTTTTGGCGTAGCCTAGGTCTTACCATAGAAATGTATGTTCCTATAGTTTTAGCAGTCATCATCTCACAAGCACAGTAGGATACCTTACTTGTATATTTTGAAACCTAGAATAGTGTGGGATGTTTATGACTTAGCCTAAGATTTCAGATGCTTAAGTCAGTGCATCACTATAAATCAGGGTTTTAAACAAAACATGTTGATCAATTTGGATAATCTAGCTAGTAACAAACTAGTTAGAATGATATGCTCAAATTGACCAACCTGAATCAGCAGCTGCTATCTTGAGGTAGTCAACTAAGTATGTAGGTTGGACATTTCATCATAAGGACATTTTTTCTAGTTTTAAAACTCATGCTTGGACTTTTAGGTACTTATCAATTTTAGGGGGAGCATTAATAACATTTTCTCAATATTGTTTTCAAATTATTTTCAAAAGTACCATTTTTTTCAAAATTCTCACACTTTATCTTCAAAAATATTTTCAAAAATTATTTTCAAATCTTTATAAATTTTTAAACTCACATTTAATTTTTATCTTCAGAGTCATTTTCAGATTTAACTTTAGAAATTTTAAATTTCACTTTTTCTTTATTCTCAAAATTATTTTTACCTTATTCTTTAACTTTGCAACCTTTCAAAATTATTTTACCTTAATAATTTTTTTAACTCTTAGAAATTTTTAAACCTTAACTTATCAATTTTTTTAAAAAAATTTAACATCTTTCACAATTTTTAAAATTTCACTGCTCAAAATTATTAACTTAATAATTTCTTAAATATTCATATTTTTCAGTTTTTGACTTTAAAATTTTTTCAAACTTCCTTTATAACCATGTTTCAAAACCTTGCTAAGTTTTTAAGTCTACTTTTCTTGGATACTTGCCTAGATTTTTTTATCAAAGCCTTATTTTCAAAACCATCTTTCAAATACTCTTGAGTTATGTTTTCCCTATTTTTGATGTGTGTCAAAGGGGGAGAGATAGTAAATTCAGGGAGAGTTGTTTAACTTGGGGGGAGAGTTAAGTAAAAACTGTTTGTTTATTTTTGCATATATTAACTTAACTGTGAATTTTGGTTGCCAAATATCAAAAAGGGGGAGATTGTTGGTGCAGAGCGTACCAGAATCAAAACTGAGTTTTAATATTGTTAAAGGTTTAAGTTAAGTCTTGTTGTGATCTAATAAGTTGACTGAGTGTGCAGGCTGTTTACTCAACCGGAAAACCCCTAGTCACGACTAGGTAAAAAAGACTTAGCAGATCGTGGAAGCCAGGCGAGAATACCAAGTGGGTCGAGAGGATTCGACACTTAGCAGGGAAGCTCAATAGGTTTAGAGGACCGAAGATCGAGGGAAAGTCTTGGGTGGCCGATCCAATGATAAGCGACAAAGTCTAAACAGGTCTAGAGGACAAAGGTCTGGCAGGTAGGTTAAGGTAAGCAACTGGAGGAGCGATAGTGAGGTCATATTCTAAGAATGAACAAACCCTAGGTTGCTGATCTAACTGAAGAAATCGGGAATGTTTTCAAGTTGAGATCTAGATAGTGTTACTGTCAATTACTACTCATGCATCTTACTATTACTATGTTATCTTTGTGTTGTAGGAGCTTTCGTTCTAACTCTGTGTTGCAGGAACCAAAGTTTATCGATCGATCGAACACCAGGATCGGTCAACCAAACCAAGTTGATTCAGACCACAGATTAGATCAAGTTGAGGCAAAGAAGAAAGCCATACTAATCGGTCAACCGAACTAGAGGATTGGTCGATTGAACGACCATCGCATTAAAGGCGCATTAATGAAGAATCTCGATGAATGGGGAAAGTGCATCGTTCGGTTGATCGAACAAGGTTATCGGTCGATCGAACCATTAAATGTCATCAATGCCCAAAGATTGGATCTCAGCGAAGAAGGAAGAAAGCAGGTTTGGTTGACCGAACCTAATGATCGGTCGATTGAACGTTGACATTCTTATGAAAAGGAGCTCGAAGTCCGAGGCTGAGACACGAATCAAGACAATCTATTCTTCTGTTCATCTTATGAAAAGCTTCTGTTCGCCTGTGCTTCAATTTGACAAGCAAGCTGCTCCATCCAAAAGAACCGACCGAGCTTCATCTCCTACATATTGTTGGTATACCTTTTTAAAGCTTGTATTGTTTTAATTTCTAAAAGATAGTAGCTTGTTACTATCTTATATTCTCCATATTGTACGCACTACTTTTTTTATAGGTTTTTTTGGAAAGAAGACTTTTAGTGAATTACCCAATGGTGCGATCAAGGATCATGGGTCTTGAAGTAGGAGTCGACCTAGGCTCCGAATCAAGTAACCAACTTATGTCATCTGTGTTGCTTTCATTTCCGCGGCTTATTCTGATTTGTTTTATAAGCAAAAAAAAAAATTTTAACGTGCGATATTCACCCCCTCCCCCATCTATTGTATTCTTTGATCCTTCACGTGAGAGTACTTTCGATGAGCAATCATTATCAGTTCAAAATGGATTTACAAAGTTAAGTACAATAGCTGAAATTTAACGTTATTGACAAACAGAAATGAAATATGAAGAAGCCTTCATTCTTCAAATTCCAGAGTAGTCTTTTAGTGTTGTCGGAGCCCTTTTGGAGCAGTGCGTGAATATGAAAGTCGTAGAAAAATTTGTTCTTAAGCTATTGGTCGAAGGCTACTTTTATAGGCTCATCCGAGCACCTGGATCCCCTCCCGGGCACCTAAACTATACTGATGTGGCGAGTTCTTATCGAAGCTTCATCCGCGAAGTTTATCCACTGTGTCTGGACTGTTGACCTAGGCTCGGCCAACTGATGCATTCTAACTTAGCTTGTAGATAAATTTTCTTGTCAGGACGCCTGGACCGGCTCCAGGCGCCCGGACCACCCGGGTTCCTGGACCGGCTCCAGGCGCCCAGACCACCCGGGTGCCTGGCCAGGTACTCCACTCGACGAAGCTGGTCCGAGTGCTCGGACAACTCTTTTTCAGCCTTATCTTTCTTGCAAAAAAAGAGTTAGTCAAGACATAAAAATTACCTTGCAAAACAGAGTTAGCACAATAAGGTAGTAACATTAATTAGATTCAATCTCCCCGAGATCATGATTTAGTCAAGGTCTCAACTTAGGTTTCCCAAATGGACCTAAGTTGGACTGACGTCTACTGTTCCCTCTACCGAGAATGCATCCTCATTGGATCTCTCCTCAAGATGTTTAACTTTTAGTTACCAACTACAGTCGTTTGACTTATTTTTGACTCACCAGGTTTTTCTGCCAGTTGTCAAGTTCACAGACCTAATTGGACTTCGGCCAGTTGTCAGGTCCACGGACCCAACCAAACTTCCCACCAGATATCGAGTCTTGCAGACCTGTCTAGACTTCATACTAGTTATCGGATCTCATGGATCTAGCAGAATTTCAGCCTAGTGTCAGGTCTTCCACACCTGTCAACTCCTGTATACTTGGTAAAGCAATTAGATCACAAAACTCTAACTTTAAAGAAAAATTTTTAATAAAAAAATTCTAAGCAAGATTTTCAAAATAATTTTCTAAGCAGAATTTTCAAAAAAAAATTCGAGACAAGATTTTCAAAAAAAATCTAAGAAATATTTTTTTAAAAAATTCTAAGCAAGATTTTCAAAATAATTTTAAATAAAAATTTTATAAGAAAAATAATGTTAAAGAAATTTTTTTAAGAAAAATGTTTTAAAAAATTTTTTTAGGTAAATGTTTCCATAAATAATTAGTAGATATTTTGAAAAAAAAAATTAAGATAGATTTTCACATTAATTTTAAGAGTACGGATTCAAAATAATTTTCTAAGTTTTTAAAAATTATTTAATTTTTTAAAAACTTTCAAAATTATGTATTTTTCAAAGTAGATAATTTTCCAAGATGTTTTCTAGGTAACATTTTTTCTTAACTAAACATTTTAGAGATTTTGACAATTGATTTGAAATTAGATCCTCCCCCTGAATTTGATATCTTTATTTAAAAATAATCATTCAACTACCAATATCTTTAGTACATGTCCAGTCGTTAGTTATTAACTATCTACCAAAAGATACTAGTATTCACTTGGTTAGTCAAGTTAAGTAAAATTTGATTCATCTTATTATTTATTAAGAATGATTGCTTAACTTGAACAATGTATTGTTGTATTTATAGCCCAGACTTATTTTGACGCACAGATATATGTAGAAATTATATATTAATTGCACAAAACAATTAAACACTTATAGTGATCTCCCGTAGATCTGCAATCGACGACAGAATGTGATCTTCAGACTTGCTATCGGAAGAGCGATCATGGAATCGAAAGCTCTCTATAATTTCATAAATCAAATCCCACTACCTCAGATGTTCTCCTAGTCCTCTCTATTCTCAATGCACTTCATTGTCTTTTCTTCACGTGAATGATCCTTGGACGCATCCCTTATAAAGGGAAAATAATCTAGGGGTATAAGGGACAATTTGCCCCTAAGAAGTGGGCAACGTGGGTTTCCCTCATGTTTCCATTTCCTATATCTCCCACTCGTCCAAGGTAAGTCACTAAGACCAGTTCATCTAGGTTAGTCACTAAGACTAGTTAATCACAAAGACTAAATAAGCCACATAGTCTATTTGAGAGTTTAGTCATAAAGACCATATTAGAACATCTAATCCATACTTAGAGAAAATGGTTCGTGCGACAGCAAGCACACTAAGTGATAGTTGCTAGGAAGATTGTTACACTTTACATAACCGCTCTCTGAGCGATCAATGCTAACAAAGTTGTTATACTTTACTTAACCGCTCTTTCAAATAAATTAGAGACACACTCTTCATGGCACATAGCCTCACAACCATTATCTTGGAGATATCCACGTCTTGCTATTTACCCAGATTAAATAATCTTTATTTGTATCAATATGAACATCTCTAATCCCTTATAATGACTATTATGTCAAGAGTATATTTCATATTCAAATATTCATTATCATTTCTATACATGACAGGAATGGGTCGACCAATGGATAACATCAAAAGATGTAAATCTATTTAATCTTTCTTTTTAACTAGAATCTATTTATTCAAATCAGTCGCTTTCTTAATTATGTTGCATAGGATGAATAATCCATAGCCATAGGATACATGATAAACTAGCAGACACTGATTAAAACTTTAAGTAAACAGCTAAATAGTCACTAAGGGCAAAAACTGAGATTAACTTATAATCTCAAAGGTCTCATATAGTAGAGAAGTAGGAATCCATTCTCCTACTACTTTTATTGTTGCAATAGCACATGCAGTATGAATCATATGCTACTATGTTATTCTCTTTACTAAAAAGAGTACATGTTTTCTTCAAATTTAACATTGTACAGATTTTGATCTAGACATACATAATGTCTAACCCTAAATTCAACATATAAATTCTAATCTGGCTTTCAACAGGTTCAGTAAATAGTGGGTTCATTTACTTCGATCATTATTAACATATAAATGATCTTAACTTGACACAATTATCAAGCGGCTTTAACTTATGGTTTGTCTTTTTTCATAGCTACGTAAGTTGTCTCATAAGTAATGGTCTTACCTCTATTTGTACTTAACAAATAGAGATGATTGTCCATGTGAGTGGACTAATTTCTACCTGTCACATGCTCACAAAGATCTTATATGAATGTAACAAAATTATATACACTGAATAAATTATATCAAATCACATAATCAAATCATAAAGTTTGATTGTTATTTCAATATTTTACACTCTACGAAGCCCCAAAGACTTTACATGTTCTTTAAATGACTCTTTAGTAATTGATTTAGTAAAAGGATATGCAAGGATAACACGTGTAGGGATATACTTAAGAATTACTTTTCTTTTATCTACAATATCCCTGACAAAGTTATATTTTATTGTTATATACTTACTTTTGCTGTGATATTTGGGATCCTTTGAAAAGGCTATTATACCTTAACTGTCACAGTAGACAGTTACTGGACTCCCACTGTCCTCAGCAATCTTCAGATGCTTCAGGAACCTTCTCAACCAGACTGCTTCTTACATAATCGCTGAACATGCCACATATTCAGCTTCCATAGTCGACAAAGTTACACAAGCTTATTTCTTGTTGTTCCAAGAGATGACACCACCATTCAGCAAGAATACATAGCCTGATGTTGATTTTCTATCATCCAGGTCCCCAGCCCAATCTACATCTGAATAATCCTTCAGACTCATATCTGATCCTTGAAAACAGAGACAATAATCTTTTTTTGCCTTCAGATATCTGAATATCCTATTTACTGTCTTCTAGTGTCTCGGTCTTGGGTTTGACTAGAAGCGACTGACTAAGCCAATATCATAGCTGATATCGGGACATGTACATAATATAGTGTACATCAAACTACCAATAACATTGGCATATGATTTTTTATTCATCTCAGCTATTTCCTCTGGAGTTTAGGACACATACTCTTGCTCAAAATAGTACCTTTCATAATAGGTGTATGTTCTACGTTACAATTAGACATGCTGAAATAATGTTACATTTTATTTATATAAGACTCTTATGACAAACTCAAAAGTCTTATAGAATGATCTCTAATGATCTTCACCTCTAAGATGTACTCAGCTTCTCCTATATCCGTTGTATAAAATTGTGATGACAACCACTTCTTGACTTCATTCACATATCTAATGTCATTTTCAACTATCAGCATATCATCAACATATAATATAAAATGACATACTTTCCTTTTTCTCTTTTTAAGAAAACTCAATGATCCTCATTGATCATCTCGAAACTATAAGATAAAAAGACTTCGTTAAATCTTATATTCCATTATCTTGACACTTGCTTTAGTCCATATATAGACTTTTTAAGTCTATATACTTTCTCATCTTGGCCTTCAGCAATAAAACCTTCTGGCTGAACCATATATATTTCCTCGTCAAGCTCACTGTTAAGGAATGTAGTTTTTACATCCATTTGATGTAATTCCAAGTCATAATGTGCCACAAAGGCCAAAATAACTCATATTGATACAAATTTTATTACGGGAGAAAATGTCTCTTCAAAGTTAATACCCTCCAATTGGGTATATCCTTTTGCGACTAAACGAGCTTTGTATATATTAATCGATCCATCAACGTTTCTCTTTATTTTAAGAATCCACTTATTCCCAATAGCCTTTCGGCCTAGAGGAAGATCAACTAAGTCCCAAACATGATTCTGATTCATTGACTTCATCTCTTCATCCATTGCAGCTTTCCACTTTTCTCTAACTCTACATCCCAAAGCTTCCTCAATGGATTGAGGTCTGTCATCGTCAACTAGAAGTGTTATCAATGCCTCATTCTTAATATCAAACCTCTTCTTATGTTTGATTTTATGAACACTTCTTCGTAAGTTGGGTTGTTGAGAAATCAACTCATGACTTGGCATATCACATCCACTTATTTGACTAGACCCTTTTGACACTTCTCTTATTGATAATATCTCATCATCCTCAAATAGAGGAACTATTATATCAACATCACTTATGGTTAGGAACTCTGTTTTGAGAAAAGTCGCATATCTCGAATCTATTTCAGAGATTGTTCCATCTAGTTGCTCACCTATGAAAATATAACCTTTGGAGGTCTCATGATATCTAATAAAGATACATTTCTTACCCTTAGATTCTAATTTTTCATACTTGTGAGAACTATCATGAATATAAGCAGCTGGTCCTCAGGGTCTCAGATTACTCAAATATGATTCTCTATCGTCCAATGTTCATATGGGATAGATGGAACTGACTTTGAATGCACCTTGTTAAGTATATAGGTTGTAGTTAATAATGCATCTCCCTAATAGGAGATAGGCAAATTAGCCTATGCCATCATAGACCTAACAATTTCAAGAAGAGTCCTATTTCTTCTTTCAGCTATCCCATTTTGATGTGGAGTTCCAGGGATTGTCAGCTGTCTTATAATCCCTTTATCATTACATATTGTTTTGAACATATTAGACAAATGTTCCCCTCCACGGTCGGTACGTAAAGTCTTAACTTTATGTTTCATTTGATTCTCAACTTTGTTCATATAATGAATGAAGCAATCCAATGCTTCAGATTTATGAGTAATCAAATACACTTGACCGAAATGAGAGAAATCATCAATATATGTAATGAAATAGGATGCTCCATGTCTAGCCTTCATATTCATTGGACCACAAATATCCGAATGAATTAACTGCAATGGTGATTTAGTTCTAATAGCCTTACCAAATGGTTTCCTAGTTGCTTTTCCAGCAAGACAATGCTCAGATAAGACAAGTGAATCTTAGCCCGAGTGCCCAATAGATCCTCTCTAGTCAACTGATTTATATGTTCTTATCCTATGTGTCCCAATCTAGCATGCCAAATCTCATCAATTATACTCGCATCACTAGTTAAAGCAATGTTTGAAAACAACCTTTAATTGCACAATTGACATTTGGTTCTACATTAAAAATCATAAAATCATTTGTTAAAAAATCATATCTGATTAACACTGAGTCAATCTTAAGTTCAACACATTGACTGTAAAAATAAATGCAATACCCTAAATCAAGAAGACACATAACGAAAACAAGATTTCATCGAATTTCAGGAGCATACAGGATATCATGTAGAAACAAAATACTACCACCACAGAAGTTGAGTTTCCAAGTGCCGACTCTTTTGACTTCAACTCTTGCATTGTTTCCCATATAGATCCACTTGTTGCCAGCTGGTACCCGATAGTACCCAACAAATGTAACTCGTTCCCGAGCTACATGGTTGGTTACTCTCGAATCTATAATCTACAAAGGATAAGAATCAGTTAACTGTTAGGATGTATACTAAAAGCCTAGCTTTTGGTATAAAACATTTATCTAGAAATAAGAATCACATTGGTCAAATGTCTACATTTGTGATAAATGTAGTTGTTCAATTAATTTATATTGTAGATAACATGTTGTGTGGTGTCACACACAGAAGATCATATTATCAGTACCTTATAAATTATAAACAGTAGCTCACGACCATGATGGAAAGGAACAAACCATTGGAAGGTCATAGTGTAATTAGGTGTTAGTTTATCTTAACTATATAATTACACTAGTACACTAAGAGTGTATTGAGTAGGACCATTAGAGGTCGTTTCTTTTATACTGACTTTATAAAGGAACAAAGACCTCAGTTATTATGGAAGTGTGTGCTCTTAATCTTAATATAATAACAAGCACATATATTTGATATTTATTTCTTTAATTTATCAATGGGTGAGATTTAGTTCGATGAATCAATAAGCCCGATAAGTTGGGAAATGATATCACTTATAGTGTGTGTTGTTGATTATAGAAGGAAACTGTTTCCTAGTAATCTAGGTTGAGAATGTCCCCAAGAGGAGCTCATAAGGATTGTCATGTTAAACCCTGCAGGTGGACTTAGTCCGACATGACGATGAAGTTGAGTGGTACTACTCTTGGAGCTAGATATTAATTAAGTGAGTTGTCAGTAACTTACTTAATTAGTGGACATTTGTTATCTTAAACACATGGAGACTAACACACTCATGATAAGAAGGAGCCCAAAATGTAATTTGGGATTGGTGCGGTAGTTCAATAATAGTTCTCTAGTGGAATGAATTATTATTGATAAAATTAAGTTGTGTGTTCGGGGCGAGCACGAGATGCTTAATTTTATCGGGAGACCAAAACCAATTCCTCCTCTCGATCCCTATCGTAGCCTCTAGTATATAGAGATTTATACCCACCGCATACCCACCTTCTTACCCATCCAATGGGGCTGGCCAAGCTAGCTTGGAACCCAAGCTAGGGTCGGCCAAGACCAAGTGGATGAGCCATGTAGGTGGTCGACCAAAGCTTGGGTCCCAAGCTTAGGTGGCCGGCCACTAGAATATTAAAAAGGATTTTTATTAAAATGATTTCTTATGTGGATATCATGATTTTAAAAGAGAGTTTAAAAATAAAAAATTTCCTTTTATAACTTTCTACAAAAGATTAAGAGAAGAGATTAATCTCTTTCCTTATTTGTAGTTTAAAAGGATGGTTTTAGTTTTTTGTAAAAACTTTCCTAATTTGTAAATCATCTACATGTTTAAAAGAGAGTTTAAAATTTGAAATCTTTCCTTATTTGTTGATTAAAGGAGGATTTTAAATTTTAAGAAAACTTTCCTTTTTAACCATGTTCATGATTTAAAAGAGAGTTTAAAATTAAATATTCTCTTTTATAAGTTTCTACAAAAGATTAAGAAAAGATTTGATATCTTTCCTTATTTGTAGATTAAAAGAGTTTTTAATTTATAGAGATAACTTTCTTTATATCCACATGTTTAAAAGAAAGATTTTAATTTATTAAATTTCCTTTTTATAAACCCATCATGAAGGGATAAAAATTATTAGAGAAATTTTTATAAATTTCCGGAAGCAAATAAGGAAGTTTTAATTGTTGTTTAAAATTTTATTTGCTTGGAGAATTTATGTGGTGGCCGGCCATTACAAATTGAAAAGAAAAATTGTTTTTAATTAAATAAATTTTCCTTTTCAATGGCAAAAGAATTAAGGAAGTTTTTATTAAATTTTCCTTATTTGCCAAGACCAAGGATTATAAAAGAGGGGGTAGAGGAGGCTTCAAGGCTAAGGACTCTATTCTATTTTCTCCCTCTTTTCCTTGGTGTGGTGGCCGGCCCTTCCCTTTCTCTTCTCTCCTCTTGTTGTGGCCGAAATCTATCATCTCTTGGAGCTTGGAGGATGTGGCCGAATCAAGGAAGGAGAAGAAGGAGAGAAAGCATGCATCCCTTGGAGCTTGGTTGGTGGAAAATTCTTCATCCTTTGGAAGTTCTTGTGCTTGGCCGAAACTTGAAGGAAGAAGAAAGAAGGTGCCTAGGTGGTTCTCATCTCGGAAGATCGTTGCCCACACAACGTCCGAGGTTAGAAGAGGAATACAGTAGAAGATCAAGAGGTCTTTCTAAAAGGTATAACTAGTAATTTTTCTTTCCGCATCATACTAGTTATTTTTGGAAATAATACTAAATACAAGAGGTATACGATTCTAGTGTTTCGAATTTGTTTTCGATATAGTGTTCTTTTGTTTTTCTTTTCCTTGTGATTTGATTGTTCTTTTCGGTTGACCTAAAGTTATTTTAGGAAATTAAATATTAGCTTTCCTTAAAAGGTTTTGTCTAGTCGGTGGTGGTTGCTCCCATATCCAAGAAGGTCATGTGCCTCGCCACGTCAGTACTGGGAACCAATTTTGGAAATTAATATTTAATGGAATTAATAACTTAGGTGATTTGGATCAAACGTGTTAAGTTCCGCAGGAGATCCAAGTCAAAACCTAAAAGAACAAATAGATTAAGTTTTGGATCAAACGTGTTAAGTTCCGCAGGCGATCCAAAATTTAATTTAAAAGAACACATGGTAGCTAGGAAAAGGTTCAGACCTTTATACAAAATTTTTGTACAGTGGAACCTCTAGGTTTTCCGAGTAGCAACCAACAATTGGTATCAGAGCTAGGGTTTTGCCTCTGTGTATTTGGTATTAGTTTAATTATGCACATGTCATACATAATTTAGGCAGGATAATAGTAGGATGTGCTAACTTTGTGGATGCAGGACCCAACTATTATGGCTTATAGTTATTATGTGTGTGATTGGACCCTTGGACATGTCAAGGACATTTATTGTGTGTGCATGATTGTATTATAAAATACAGCAGGAGCTATATTTAGTTTTATTAGGATTTTATTTTTTGATCTAGTTTACATGTACATTCCTTCGAGGAATATAGGATCGAAAAATATAAAATTCCATTTATGTCGCGGATCGAATCTTGCAAGGCGTGGAACCTTTTTGAGGACCAGAGGCGCAGCGTAACAAGGAGCAAGATGGATGCGACAACTAGACCCAGTGGCGGTGGCCAAAGATGGCAGCAGCTAGGGTTGGCGACACACGGAGGACAGCAATAGATAAAGCCATAATAGTTGAAAATTAGTTTTTCTATTTATTGCTTTTTATGCTGTGTTGTGTGTGCTTGTTAGTATGCATGTTAGGTGCTTGTTAGTATGCATGTTAGGTAGACTAGCATAGTCAAAATTCCCCACTTTAAATAACTAAGTAGGAGAGGGATTTATTTTAAATAAATTCCATGGTCTCCATTATTGGTTTATAAGTGATGTAACAAGTTTGCGCGTTGGCTCTGAGTGCCTTCCTCCATATCGGATGAGCTTGTTTGCAGATCACTAGATTAAACTTCCATTTTGGATGACTATAGAAAGTTAATTAAGAGCGTGTAATCTTCCCCATCGGAAGGGGCATAATCTTATTAATGGACTTAGTGTCAAGTAATGATATACACTTAGGCACGTCTAATAGTATCCTCCCCATCGGAGTCACTGCTATTATTTGTGTGACCGAAGAAAACCAACTATTAATTTATCAAATAAATAGGTTGACAAGATAATAAAATTAAAAACCCCTCTTACGAATGTTTGATTTTGTATACGTCCACACTATCGTGGCATACAAAATTCACGGTGTTTGAGGTAATTTTATTTGTCATAAAGATTTATTGACAAGGTAATTAATGGGTAAACCCCTCCTCTTACAAATGTTTAATTTTGTATACGTCCACACTATCGTGGCATGCAAAATTCACGGTGTTTGAGGTGTTGGTGAATTTAAATAATATTGTTTGAGGAATCAATGTTATTTTAAATTCAAAAAGTTTTGACCAAATATTTGATCAAAGACAGACAACTATTAATTTTATTCATCATAAAGTAAAGTTGACGGGATAATAAAATTAATGAATAAAACCTCCTCTTCGATTTTGTATACATTCACACTATCGTGGCATACAAAATTCATGAGGATTTTAAGGAGTTGATCTTGACCAAATATTTTTGTGATTCTTAGGATTTAAAATTTTTGTCAATCCCCTAGTAGTCATACTATAAAAAAGACTTAGTAGTCCCAATTGTAATGATTGGAAATAGGACTTAGACATTAAGGTAGACTGTCTTCTTAGAATAAAGAACAATATAGGTGTATTTAATTCATTAGTTGAAACATGTTTAGTGGTGTTATCTACCAGAACCTGGAGTGTAGATACAGATGCCATTAATCATGTCCGCAATTCATTGCAGGGTTCCAGGAAACCCGGCAACTAAATGAAAATTAAAACACCGTCCACATGGGCACTACTATAAAAATGGTAGCTGTTGCAGTGGGAGATGTTTATCTTTTGATAAGAATAAAACATGGATTTTTGAGTAATTGTCTTTACGCACCAAGTTTAGAAAGAACTAGTTTTCAGTTTCTAAACTATTCAAAGAACTTGATATTCTGTCTCTTTTAATAACAAAGTTGTTATTAAGAAAAAGAGGGAAGTTATCTGTTCTGGTACGTTGGTTGGCAATTTATAAATCTAATAACTCTCATGATGCAACAAATGGAAATTAGTAACACATCTTCTAACTTTAAGAGAAAGTAACCTACAGAAATGAACCAATTATATCTTTGGCATCTAAGGCTAGGTTATATTAACTTGAGTAGGATTCATTGGTAGCTGATGAACTTTTGGGTTCATTAGTAGTGGAAATCTTTCCAACCTGCGAGTCTTACTTGGAAGGAAAAATAACCAAGAAGCTTTTAAGTCTAAGGGGTATGGAGTCAAAGATATGTTGAAATTGGTTCATTCTGATTTGTGTGATCCTATGACTATCCAGACAAGAGGTAGTATTGAATATTTCGTCTATTTTATAGACAACTATTCAAGATACAAATAAATTTACTTAATGTACCGCAAGACTAAGTACTTTGATTAGTTCAAAGAGTACAAGGCTGATGCGGAGAAATGTTAAAGTAAAAGTCACTATGGTAAGATCGTAGTGGCAAGTACCTCTTGGGAGAATTTAGGAGTCACTTATCAGAAGTAGGGATTCAATCTCAACTAACTACACCTGGTACACCCCAACACAATGGTATAGAAAAAGGAAGGTATAGGACTCTTATGGAAATAAGTAGATTGATGAGTTATTTAGAATATTACCAAAACCATTTTAAGGATATACTCTGGAAACGGAAGTGAATATAGTACCTTCCAAAGACAGAACTCTCTACTCATATAGAATTGCTGAATAGGCGTAAGCCTATTTCGAAGCATATTCGGATTCGGGTAGTCCTGCACATATGCAGAAGAGAGACAATGATAAGTTGGACAGGAATTCACTTGTTTGTGGGTTATCCTAGAGAAATGAAAGTAGGTTTATAGTCTTAAAAATTAGAAGGTCATTGTTAGCATCAATGACCGATTTTTAGAAAAGGACTATGTAATAAACCATGTGCCCATAAGAAAATTTGTTCTTAAGGAAATAATAAAAGACATGTCTAATCTAGTACCAACTGTACAAGATAAGATACCACAAGGAAACTGTAACACGTATCACAAATGATACACAATTGCAGAAAGTATATCGTCGTAGTGGGAGGGTTGTTAGGCAACCTAAAAAGATTCATGTTTTGGGAGAGTTTTTGGACTCGATCCCAGGAGGACATGAACCTGATCTCCGGACATATGACGAAGCATTCCAAGATAAAGATGCAACATCTTGGCAAAGAGTAATGAATAATAGAATATATGTATTCTAATAAAATCTGGAAGCTTGTAGAAACACCAAATGGTGTAAAAGCCTTTGGGTGTAAAAAGGTCTATAATAGGAAAAGAGGGATAGACAGGAAGGTAGAAACTTTCAAAAGCAAGGCTAGATGAAAAAGGAAACTTTTTCACTGGTAGCCATGCTTAAGTCTATCCGGATTCTTTTATCTATTTGGCAAGTGGATGTCAAGACAGCATTCCTTAATGGAAGTCTTGAAGAAAGCATCCATATAAAGCAACTAGAAGGGTTCATTGTAAAGGGCTAAGAGCATCTTGTGTGCAAGCTCAATCAGTCTATGGACTGAGGCAAAGCTTCAAGGTCTTGGAACATCTAGTTTATCAAAGTAATCCAGACCTATGGATTTATTGAGTAAACGGATAAGTCTTGTGTATACAAAAGGTGTGATGGAAACGTGGTGGTGTTTCTTGTACTATACGTAGATAACATTTTTGGTAGTTGGAAATAATATCAAAATGTTGTCAGAAGTAAGGGTATGGTTGTCCAAATAATTCGATATAAAGGACTTGAGAGAATGTATATATTTTTGAGATCAAAGTAATAAGGGATCGCAAGAAAAAAAATATATATATTACTTATCCCAAGCTTAATACATCGGAAAAATCCTTGCTCGTTTTTAGCATGCAAAACTCCTAGAAAGGTTTCTTACCTTTTAAGCATGGAGTGTCTTTATCTAAAAAGATGTCTCCGATGACATTAAAGGAGATTGAGGACATGTAGGCAGTTCTTTATGATTCGGCAGTTAGACAACCTAATGTATGCTATGCACGAGATCAAAAATTTGTTTTGCCGAGGACATAGTTAGCAGATATCAAAGTAACCCTAGACAAGGACATTGGACTGCAGTAAAGCATATATTAAAAGTACCTTAGAGGCACTAGAGATTATATGCTCGCTTACAAGGCAGTTAATTTGGTTCCTGTAGGTTGCACGGATTTTGACTTCCAATCGGATAGGGACAATAATAAGTCGACCTCGGGGTTTTGTGTTTACTTTAGGAGGAAAAGTCATAACTATGGAAGAGTGATAAGTATATATAGGTGTTTTTTTGGACTCCACCATAGAAGCTGAGTATATGGCAAGCCTCTGAGGTAGCCATAAAAGCTGAATGACTTAATAACCTCAAGATAGACTTAGATATGATTTCTAGTTTGTCCAAAGATTATTACAATTTATTGTAATAATAATGGTGCAGTAGCAAACTCGAAGAAACCATGAGTCTATAAGACAAGTAAACACAATAGAGCGCAAGTACTACCCAATACGAGAAATTGTATAACGAGGAGAAATTGTTGCCACCTAGATTGCATCAGATGATAACCTAAGGTCCTTAAGGCAAGAGCTTTTTGAAAGGCATGGGAATCAGATGTATGGCAGAAGACATGGCAGCTTAGTCTTTTAGTATAAGTGGGAGATTGTTAGGATGTATACTAAAAGCCTAGCTTTTGGTATAAAATATTTATCTAGAAATAAGAATCACATTGGTCAAATGTCTACATTTGTGATAAATGTAGTTGTTCAATTAATTTATATTGTAGATAACATGGTGTGTGGTGTCACACACAGAAGATCATGTTATCAGTACCTTATAAATTATAAACAGTAGCTCACGACCATGATGGAAAGGAACAAACCATTGGAAGATCGTAGTGTAATTAGGTGTTAGTTTATCTTAACTATATAATTACACTAGTACACTAAGAGTGTATTGAGTAGGACCATTAGAGGTCGTTTCTTTTATACTGACTTTATAAAGGAACAAAGACCTCAGTTATTATGGAAGTGTGTGCTCTTAATCCTAATATAATAACAAGCACATATATTTGATATTTATTTCTTTAATTTATCAATGAGTGAGATTTAGTTCGATGAATCAATAAGCCCGATAAGTTGGGAAATGATATCACTTATAGTGTGTGTTGTTGATTATAGAAGGAAACTGTGTCTTAGTAATCTAGGTTGAGAATGTCCCCAAGAGGAGCTCATAAGGATTGTCATGTTAAACCCTGCAGGTGGACTTAGTCCGACATGACGATGAAGTTGAGTGGTACTACTCTTGGAGCTAGATATTAATTAAGTGAGTTGTCAGTAACTTACTTAATTAGTGGACATTTGTTATCTTAAACACAGGGAGACTAACACACAAATGATAAGAAGGAGTCCAAAATGTAATTTGGGATTGGTGCGGTAGTTCAATAATAGTTCTCTAGTGGAATGAATTATTATTGATAAAATTAAGTTGTGTGTTCGGGGCGAGCACGGGATGCTTAATTTTATCGGGAGACCAAAACCAATTCCTCCTCTCGGTCCCTATCGTAGCCTCTAGTATATAGAGATTTATACCCACCGCATACCCACCTTTTTACCCATCCAATGGGGCCGGCCAAGCTAGCTTGGAACCCAAGCTAGGGCCGACCAAGACCAAGTGGATGAGCCATGTAGGTGGCCGGCCAAAGCTTGGGTCCCAAGCTTAGGTGGCCGACCACTAGAATATTAAAAAGGATTTTTATTAAAATTATTTCTTATGTGGATATCATGATTTTAAAAGAGAGTTTAAAAATTAAAAATTTCCTTTTATAGCTTTCTACAAAAGATTAAGAGAAGAGATTAATCTCTTTCCTTATTTGTAGTTTAAAAGGATGGTTTATTTTTGGTAAAAACTTTCCTAATTTGTAAATTATCTACATATTTAAAAGAGAGTTTAAAATTTGAAATCTTTCCTTATTTGTTGATTAAAGGAGGATTTTAAATTTTAAGAAAACTTTCCTTTTTAACCATGTTCATGATTTAAAAGAGAGTTTAAAATTATATATTCTCTTTTATAAGTTTCTATAAAAGATTAAGAAAAGATTTGATATCTTTCCTTATTTGTAGATTAAAAGAGTTTTTAATTTATAGAGATAAATTCCTTTATATCCACATGTTTAAAAGAAAGATTTTAATTTATTAAATTTCCTTTTTATAAACCAATCATGAAGGGATAAAAATTATTAGAGAAATTTTTATAAATTTCCGGAAGCAAATAAGGAAGTTTTAATTGTTGTTTAAAATTTTATTTGCTTGGAGAATTTATGTGGTGGCCGGCCATTACAAATTGAAAAGAAAAATTAGTTTTAATTAAATAAAATTTTCTTTTCAATGGCAAAAGAATTAAGGAAGTTTTTATTAAATTTTCCTTATTTGCCAAGACCAAGGATTATAAAAGAGGAGGTAGAGGAGGCTTCAAGGCTAAGGACTCTATTCTATTTTTCTCCCTCTTTTCCTTGGTGTGGTGGCCGGCCCTTCCCTTTCTCTTCTCTCCTCTTGTTGTGGCCGAAATCTATCATCTCTTGGAGCTTGGAGGATGTGGCCGAATCAAGGAAGGAGAAGAAGGAGAGAAAGCAGGCATCCCTTGGAGCTTGGTTGGTGGAAAATTCTTCATCCTTTGGAAGTTCTTGTGCTTGGCCAAAACTTGAAGGAAGAAGAAAGAAGATGCCTAGGTGGTTCTCATCTCGGAAGATCGTTGCCCACACAACGTCCGAGGTTAGAAGAGGAATACGGTAGAAGATCAAGAGGTCTTTCTAAAAGGTATAACTAGTAATTTTTTTTCC
The DNA here is from genome assembly GCF_018446385.1 of Zingiber officinale. NCBI lineage: Eukaryota > Viridiplantae > Streptophyta > Magnoliopsida > Zingiberales > Zingiberaceae > Zingiber > Zingiber officinale. The sequence goes on from NC_055987.1 coordinate 118,012,333, forward strand.
GCATCATACTAGTTATTTTTGGAAATAATACTAAATACAAGAGGTATACGATTTTAGTGTTTCGAATTTGTTTTCGATATAGTGTTCTTTTGTTTTTCTTTTCCTTGTGATTTGATTGTTCTTTTCGGTTGACCTAAAGTTATTTTAGGAAATTAAATATTAGCTTTCCTTAAAAGGTTTTGTCTAGTCGGTGGTGGTTGCTCCCATATCCAAGAATGTCATGTGTCTCGCCACGTCAGTACTGGGAACCAATTTTGGAAATTAATATTTAATGGAATTAATAACTTAGGTGATTTGGATCAAACATGTTAAGTTCCGCAGGAGATCCAAGTCAAAACCTAAAAGAACAAATAGATTAAGTTTTGGATCAAACGTGTTAAGTTCCGCAGGCGATCCAAAATTTAATTTAAAAGAACACATGGTAGCTAGGAAAAGGTTCAGACCTTTGTACAAAATTTTTGTACAGTGGAACCTCTAGGTTTTCCGAGGTTCAGACCAACACTAACAACACTGAACTAGCAACAAAATGCTCAGGAAAAGAAGTCACACTTGGATTTACCTTTTTTGGCTCAGTGCACTCCTGAGCGAAGTGACCTTTCTTGCCATAGTTAAAACAAGTCAATTTATTTTTTCGGTTTCTTTCTTGTCTTCTTTCCTATCTTCTTGATGGGGCCCTATCCCACTGTAATAACTTTCTTCTTTCCCTTTCCTTTCTTGAACAATTTCTTTTTCATGGATCCAAATGATCCAACTGAATCAGCAGCCACATAGGCTAATCTAAAAATCCTTGCAGATTCAACTCTCTCCTCCTCCAATTCTATATGACGTGAGACGTCTGTGAAAATCTTAATACTCTCACTGTGAATTAGGGTCTGCTTCATAGTCTCCCAAGAATCTGGAAGGGAACGAATAATTGCTTGAACCTGTTATTCATCGATCAACTCATGACTAGCAATTTTAAGCTCTCGAATCATGTTTGACATCTCCCTGAGGTGTTGAAACATTGATACATTTGGACGCTTCTTGTAGCTGTCAAACTTGATTGTCAGCTGTCGAAGCTTGCTCAGATTTACTCCATTGTATTTTTCCTTAAGGGCTACCCAGACTGCATGAGACGAAAGATATGACTCATACTCAAAAGTTAGGTCATCTATCACTGAACTAATCAATATGCCCTTTGTAGAGAAGTCTTTTTTCTTCCATGCCATATAGGCATCAAGATCTCGTTTGTGTTGTGTAGTGGGACTATCTACAAGTTCTACCATAACCTGATTTACAGTCTCCAGAACTTCTTGTTCCTCAAGTACATAATGTATCCTGAGGTGCCAGATCCTATAGTTATCCCCATTAAGTTTTTTACCCTTGTTGAGTTCAACTATAATATTTTTGGTTGTCATAATCTATCATAAATAAATACATTATTTAGTATTCAGTGTAATTCATATGTATACAATTTATGATTGACTCAATATTAATTTGAGTTGGTTTACAAAATCAAGTGATAATTACGTTTTCACTCATCATTCGTATGACCAATCAAATTAATATTGATCAATTCTATTACACACATCCTAACAAATAAACTAATCATTATAGCATGATTTCTTTAATTAAAAAAACTAATCATTTATCATTCATCATGTAAATTAAACAACATAAATGAATGAACATACCATTAACATAAAAAAAAATACTACATATTGTTAACACATAACAAACTGACATGAACGGAATGAACTAATATTGTTCATACATAACGATAATAACAATAACAGAACTCTAATAAACTAGATAGGCTACCACTACTCCTACTAGGGCAGACACTAGTATAGTGACCAACATAATCTCTTTCATCCTGAACTCATTTGGGGTAATCACAGGTGGGACAGCTTCAGGATTCTCTATCGGATCCACAATACCCCACAGGTGGGACAGCTTCAGGATTCTCTATCAGATCCACAATCAGATCCTCTTTTAGATCTTCCTCGATCATTTCCAGGACCTCTTCAAACTCTTCAAGATCCTCTTCAGGATTCTCTTTAGTCATATGGTGAAGTAGTTCTTCACACAATTCTGAATATATAACGTGTCCTTCATTATGCCCCCATATATAGTCTACTATGATCTTAGGATTCTCTGGCAATGAACGCATCAAAGTCCAGATCCTATAACTGTACAGGACTGGAAACTCTTCTCGCTCAAGTTTTCAAAATAGGTCATTAAGCTGTCCAACATGTCTGTCGACTCCATAAGCAAAATTATACTCTATCTCCTGAATTTTCTCCCTAAGCTGGTTCCGCTGCACTTTGCGATGAGTCAATGTGGTAATAATCTGTACCATCCGAAAAATTAAAATTAAATAAGTCAGTATAAAACTGACTAACCAGTACAAAACCAGCGTAATTCAATTTATACAGGCATAGTACCAATATAATAAATCAAGAAAAATAATCTTTCTCGATTTTTAGGAATCTAAGTCGATTGACTCATTGGACCGGTCAATCGGGAATCCAAATTCTAAGTTTGGTCCATTGTCCTCGTTAGAACTAATCTAATTGGACAGAGATTTTCTGTACCTATGTTCTATTACTGTTTGATCTAAGATCATTTCAGTCAATTTCAGATTTATTGATCAAACTCAGGTTCGTTTGATTAAACTAATACCCATTAGATTAAGTCTGACTCATTAGAATAAATCTAATCCATTTGATCAAATTTGACTATTAAAATAAATCTGATCATTTAATCATATCTAGTCTAAGCCCAATTAAATCAATCCAAATTAATTTCAATTTAAATCAAGTTGATTCAACTAAATTAATTAATGATTTAAATTTGACCAAAGACCTAATAGTCTAATTAAAATTTAAATCCATACGATTTGAACTAGGCCAGTGAAATTATTATTTTTTCTTACGCTTCATTTACGTGAAGCCTCTGCTCACGTTTTTTTTTAAAATTTTCTTTTAATCAACAGAACTTATCATTGTGAACTTATCATGCAAAATAAAGAAAACGTTATTTTATTTTTTTATTTGATTTATTAAAATCAAAATTTTCTCACGAAGGATTGCGCTTCGTGTTTCTTCGTTCATTTTCTTCACCGCACGCCACTCATGCCGTTTCAACCCCGCAACACAATCGACACAGTCGTCGGCCATACCAGCCTCTTGTCGGCCTATTGGCATGGTCGTTAGTCCTTTCCGGCATCCGACTCCGGTTGCTCTTGGCCCGACGAGGTCACTATTAGTTGTTCTACCCGTCTCAGCCACAGTACATCGTCGGTCAGCGGGGACGCCATCGTCGGCATATCCCCATGGCCCGAACCTGCCTCTGATGGAAATCGTGACCCTATCGTAATTTTGGTGTAGTGCGCTGCCAAGCAGCGGTGCTAATGCCGACGGCGACTCGGTCATTGACCCCTATCGCTGGTCTCCTACTACCGTGATGCAATCATCGATGCTCCTTTGCAACGACCTAGCATCAGCCATAGGGAGATTTCTGGCCGAACAGTCTCATTCATGAATATTTGCAGTGTGTTCAATAACGAGAAATTGCAAAGTGATATAGTTTAATTCCTAATGCTCTGATATCAATGTAGAAATTATATATTAATTGCACAAAACAATTAAACACTTACAGCAATCTCCCGTAGATCTGCAATCGGTGACAGAATGTGATCTTCAGACTTGCTGTCGGAAGAATGATCATGGAATCGGAAAGGTCTCCGCAATTTCACAAACCAAATCCCACCACGTGGATATACTCGCAGTTCTCTCTATTCTCAATGCACTTAGTTGTCTTTTCTTCCCGTTAATGATCCTTGGATGCACTCCTTATAAAGGGAAAATAACCCAGGGATATAAGGGACAATTTGCCCCTAAGAAGTGGCCAACATGGGTTTCCTCCGTGTTCCCATTTTCTATAATATAAGCATTTGAAATCCAGGCAAAAGGCTCACGCATATCACTTTATTCTATATTTTGAATCCACAATCAAGGTAGACCTAGTGTGTTTGTAAGATACATATTTCCTAGACCTATAGGATCATGTTTTTTATGGGTTCGATTTAGACTAAGGCTAAAATGATTTTTACAATACTAGAGAAATAAAAAAATTTTAGAGAACATAAGTAATTAATTTTCTTAAAATTTGAAAATTACTTGAATAAGTATTCTCCCCCCACAACCTAAGGTCTTAGTTTAAAAAAAAACTTATAATTATTTTACTGAGTTTATAAATGTGATAAATTTTCAAAGAATTAATTACTAAGTTATTCATTAGTATTATTTATGAATTTTAATTAAATTTAATTATTAACTGGTATTGCTTTAGTTATAAGTCATTTTGAATTAATCAATTATTAATTAAGTTTTAAATTTAAGTTAATTAAATTTTAATTGATTTGTGTAATTAAGATTTTAATTTTAATTTAATTTAATTTAACCTTATTCATCTCACCTAGTCTAAGTTTTCAGATAATGAGATTTTATGATTTTGTGAGATGAGTTAAGTTAAATTTTAAGGTTTAGTTTAACTTGTGTTAGATTCAAGTTTAGTTTTAGATTCAACAAGCAGACATTCTTTAGATAAACGTCTAAGCAGTGGTGTGCCAACTAGACATCATTAGAGTAACCATGCTTTTGAAATTTTCTAAATAGTCCTACCCATTGAACTTAGACATGCATAGACAGAGTTTTCCTAACCTACTATTATCCAAAACTTCTCTTGTGTTGTTTGTCAAGTTAAACTTTTGTCTCTTTTTAACCTAGTCCTAATTACCCAGCCGAGTAAATTATTATTTTAGAGGTGCCAACTAATTTAGAGTCTCCCACTGAATTATTAAATTTGGGGTTAACTTTTAGGTTTGTGTCGATTAATTTTATAGTTATAATAAACTTGATTGGAACTTGTGTTTAAATTGAATTTATAGTTACTTGATTTAAATTTAGTTTTTTCGATTTGATTTGTTTGATTTCATTTTACATTTTAGGTTTGGGTTTGAATTAATAGGTTTAGATGGATTTGGTTTTAGATAGTGAATTTCATTTTTAGGTACATAAAATTGATTGAGTCCTACTTACTTAGTTAGACAAGCTTTCAGAACATAAGCTTTGGTTTGTTATAAATTTTGACTTATTAATGAGATAAAAGTTTTATTTGTAGAGTTGGATTTATATTCGAGCCCAGACTTATTATATACAATTTTTTTTTTATTTAAGGATTAAGTCTAAATTCTTTGATGTTGTGGTGAAGGTTTCTAACAATCCTTTAAGTTTATTGATTTCACCTTGTAAAATTGTATTTTCCTTCTCAAATTTTATAACTTGATTTGGATTTTCAGTTTCAATTTGAGTATTAATTTATTCCTTGAGGTCTTGATTTTCCTCAAGAAGTATTTCAGTTTGTTTTTTAGATCTAATTAGTTTTTTTATTAAAACATGCAATTATTTTAAAGAATTTAACAGTTAAGATAGATGATACATCATTTAAACCTTCAGAAATAAGTGCAGACTCGTGGCTTGATTCGTATCTAGACTCATTGTCTTACTTTGCCTTGCTTTTTGATTTTGGCTCAGATGCTATCAGCGCGAGGTAGTTGTAATACTTCGATTCGTCGTTGCCTGATTATTTGAAAGACGACTCATCCCAAGTCGCTTTGAGTGCCTTCTTTCTTCTGGTTGTCTTGGATTTGTCCTCTTTCATTTTTGGACACTCGTGCTTGTAGTGTCCTTTTTTGTTACACCCATAGCATGTGATCTTCTCCTTTGCGTCGTTGGTTGTTGATTTGATGACCTTTTGTAAGTCTTCTTTATGAAGTTGTTCTTCCTTCTAGTGAATATTTTTCTAACCATGTTCACTAGTTGTTCTTCTTCGTCAGCTTTTGAGTCAGATTCATCTTCTGACTCAATCTTGACTTGAGTTCTAGTCTTCTTTTTTTTGATGGACCTATAAGAAAAGTCACACCTTTCTTGACCTACTTGAGTTAGTTTGTTCGTGAAGTTTAAGTTCACAAAATAACTCATCTAATTTAAATTTATTTAAGGTCCTGGAAACTTTATAGGCATCTACTATAGATGCCCACAGTACATTTCGAGGAAAAGAGTTCAAGGCATACATGATTACATCCATGTTCTCTAGTTGGTGATCAATGTAACGGCCACCCTTCTTAAAACTACTATTCTAAGGGCGACCGCTACCTCACTACTAACTATACTAAGGTTGTCCAAAGTAATAAAAGCACTACTTGAAATTCCTGGAAAGAATTTCTGAATTTAAATCAACTTCCTACTAAGCATGCACGGTATACGACACAAGTGAAACATGGCATATTACTAAATTCATATATTGCTAACTATGATTGCAAGCTAAGGACTTGTGTAGGCATTTAAACCGAATAGTGAACATGGCATGCTACGGCTTCCAGCAACCAAAAAGAGAAAATTTTAACCATATCAAAAGCATATAAGCAAAAGAAACCGCCTACTACCAGACTTGTATGCATGTATATACCTTTTTGTTGCATAATTCGGTCAACATTAATGAAGGTAGCACATTCCAGCAGAATCGAAAACTATAAATCCAGCAACCAAAACAGATCGATTTCACAATTCATGGCACCAATTAGAGTATTAAACAGGTTATGGAACATGTAAGAAGGAATTAAACTAACAGGTGCAATTGGGAGGTACAAAACTGAGCAAAAACCAATTCTGTATCTGCTTAAGGAAATTGAACTAAATCTACACTTACTAATAGAAAAAAATAGGACTAAATCTAATCCAGCAATATAAAATAACATGTGCGGTCCTCTAATCTCTTTAGCAACTAAAAGAAAGCTTCTATTAAACTCTTATCAGATTCTTAACAAAACTCATTTAAATCCTCTAGCAAGGTCCCAAGCCTCTATAGTTCCAAACATCACACACATCCATCACGCATCTCCTCGTCGCCATCCTTCATATACTTTAGCTTTTCCTTTATCTGCGGTAGGAGGAAAAAGAGAAAAAGATCTATAAGCGAAAACGCTTAGTAAGTACTAATCTATCTCACAAAACTCGCAATGCATAAATGTAATGCAAAAATACTGAAGCTGAAATACTAAAGCAATCTGCATGTGCTCATGGTATACAGAAAATAAACTGGATACAAGTTATACTCACTAACTAGCAGGATAACAAGAAATTAATACTATAAGCTTAGAATTTCAGAAACTAACTTTTTATTTATTCTAAGCATGTAACTTGTTCCATTTCTTATATCCTTGTGTTAGAAATTAATCTTTTAATTCCTATCTTTTACTCACTTCTTCTTCCTTGCTTTCTTTCTTTCTTAACTTTTCTTTTCTTTTCTTTGGGTTTCCTTTTCTTTGGGTTCCCTTTTCTTTGGGTTTCCTTTTCTTTGGGCCTAGCTTAGTACCATCTCATGCGCGTTCCCTAATAGGTTGGGGTTGCGAGCCACCAATCCTAAAAGAGCAGACCTCGGTCTACCAGGGCCAAGACCTCGGAAATGGTCACCTGGATTTGTTTAACGACAAGCTCTTGGATGTCGGGTACTAGCCTCTTGTTTTAATTACTTGTTATCTTTCTTATTCTGTTATTAAAAATGCCTTGGCATTTAATTGAGCTTTTGGTGTGCTTTTAATCCTAAACCATTTCCAAAAGAACATAGCTTCAGAAATTCTAAAACATGATAGTAGCATGGAAGGGAAGCTAATTCCAGCAACCTAAATCATGGTAACTCAACTGAAATACACAGAAATAGCATGGCAACAACATAGAATTTCTACACAGCAAGGTTTAAAGGAAACTTAGCATATTGTTCTGCACATTACAGTAACTAGCATGCATATTCAAACAAAGAAGCTTAGCTTGTCAAATTATACAGGGGAAGCTAACAGAGAACGTCTCTTGGTGCAGGCAATTCCAAAACATGCTAATCCATAATCGTATAATGAATGTTGTGCTAAAAGGACACTGCCCTTAAGAACAAAACATGCTCCAACCAGAACTCACGGCAGGAATTCAAGGAAATGAATGCTGTGCTTTAAAAACTCTACAGCATAAATTCGGAACCTAATCCACTCCACCCTTTTTCCTTCCTAAAGGCCACGGCAGGTTCAACAAGAACAAGGAGAAACAAAAACTTGATCTCCTGCAAGCTTAGATTCGGCACAAACAACACTACATGCTCAATCAAACAAAAAAACTAATCCTTGGAATCCTTGTGAAGCCCACGGCAGAACACCCAAAAGCCAAAATCTTCATAGCATGGTTCGGATTCAAGAAACTCGGAAAACAAGGACGAAACCGAAAGATCGGAGCAACTCCTACCGCAGGTGAGTAGTACTTACTTGTTTTCTTGGACTTACAATCGGAGAAGGGGACTCTAGGGTTTCGGCTAGCTTCAAATCTCGGCGTTCCTTTTGTGTCCGCGTGCTCCCTTCGACGAGAGAAGCTCGGGTCCAAGAGGAGCTCACGGCAGTGTCCTTGTCCGACCGCCGGAGGCGAAGCCCGGGCGGCGGCTGTGATTTCGCCCGAGAGGATGCTGACGCTGCGGGAGAGGAAGGGATCGCGAGATTAGGTCACGGGAAAAATAATTCCCTTCTCCCCTTAACTTATCCCTTTTATAACCTAGGTTTAACTTTGCCCTTTACTATGACCCATATATATCCGCTTCATACTTATTAACAAACCACGCGTAGCCCAGTTGGTTGGCTGCGTCCGATTAGGTCGGGTCCAGCCGGAGGTCTTGGGTTCGAGTCTCACCTTCAACGGTTTTTTGTCAAAACTTCTTTTCTTTTGTAAACCTACTAAACAACCTCCAAAAATTACGTAAAAATACTCTAAAAATTCCTAAAAATCTCTAGAATATTTTAAAAGTGTTTCTAAATATTTTTATGGACCTTTAGGACTTGAAATGGGAAAAATTGGGTCGTTACAATCCCCCACACCTTATAAAAAGTTCGTCCCCGAACTTAGAATAGCTCTAGATACTTTTGTCTCATGCTGTCCTCCCGCTCCCAAGTGACTTCCTCGTGCTTCTGGTTCTGCCAGACGACCTTCACCAGTGGTACTTCTTTGTTTCTCAGTCTCTTAACTGCTCTGTCCACTATCTGTGTAGGTCTGCTCTCGTAACTGAGATCCTCTTGGATTTGCACTGCTTGAGGCTGAATCACTTGGCTCAAGTCACGGAGACACTTCTTTAGCATGGAGACATGAAATACATTGTGTATTGCTGACATGTCTTGTGGTAAGTCCAGCCTGTAAGCTACTTTCCCAATCCTCTCTATGATCAGGTAAGGTCCTACGTAGCGAGGACTTAATTTTCCCTTCTTGCCGAATCTCATCACTCCTTTCATAGGAGCGACCTTAAGGAAGACCGAATCTCCTACTTGGAATTCCAATGGCCTACGACGCGTGTCAGCATAACTCTTCTGTCTGCTCTGGGCAGTCTCAATTCTCTGTCTGATTTTCTGGATTGCTTGAGTAGTCTCGTCTATCACCTCTGTCTGAATGCCCAACTCTGCTTCCATCTCTTTTCTCTCTCCTACTTCTTGCCAGCATATGGGTGATCTGCATTTCCTGCCATATAGTGCTTCATAAGGTGCCATCTTGATGGTGGCCTGATAGCTATTGTTGTAAGCGAATTCAGCTAAGCACAAATACTTGCACCAACTTCCTTTGAAATCTAGCGCACAAGCTCTGAGCATGTCTTCTAAAATCTGATTCACTCGCTCTGTCTGTCCATCAGTCTGTGGATGGAAAGCTGTGCTGAACTTGAGTTTGGTGCCTAGTGCATTCTGAACGCACTCCCAAAAGTGTGAGGTGAAGCGTCCATCTCTATCAGAAATGATAGATTTAGGAACTTCATGAAGTCTGACTACCTCTTTAACATATAGCTGGGCCAACTGCTCTATAGAGTGGGACACCTTGATGGCTAGGAAGTGAGCAGACTTGGTCAATCGATCTACTATTACCCATATCGCATCATATCCATTGGTGGTTCTTGGAAGACCGGTTATGAAGTCCATGGATATATCTTCCCATTTCCATTCTAGTATTGGAAGAGGCTGAAGAACTCCTCCTGGTCTCTGGTGTTCTACTTTGACTCTCTGGCATGTCAAGCAGGTACTGACATACTTAGCTACATCTCTTTTGAGTCCTGACCACCAAAACCTCTGTTTCACATCTTGGTACATCTTGGAAGAACTAGGATGCATGGAATATGGTGTACTGTGAGCTTCCTCTAAGATCTTCTTCCTCAGTTCCTCATCATTGGGCACGCAAATGCGACTCCCCTGATAAAGAATTCCGCTATCTGTCACTCTAAACTCTGAGTTGTCTTCTTTCTGTATCCCCTGCTTGATATTCTGGATGTTCGGATCTTCACTTTGCTTTCTCTGTATCTCCACAAGCAATGTAGACTCTAAGGTCAATGCCGAGAGCCGTCCTTCGATAATTTCAAGTCCAAAATCTGACAATTCCTTCTGCAGTGGCAGGGCTAGTGATGACAAGGACATCAGTGATGCACTAGATTTTCTGCTGAGTGCATCTGCCACTTTGTTAGCTTTGCCTGGGTGGTAGAGAATTTCACAGTCGTAATCTTTGACCAACTCCAGCCACCTACGCTGTCTCATGTTTAAGTCCTTCTGAGTGAAGAAGTACTTGAGACTCTGATGATCTGTGAAAATTCTACACTGGACCCCATACAAATAATGTCGCCAGAGTTTAAGTGCAAAAACCACAGCTGCCAGCTCGAGATCATGAGTAGGGTAGTTCTTCTCATAGTCTTTGAGTTGTCTGGAAGCATAAGCTATGACTTTTCCTTCTTGCATGAGTACAGCACCTAAGCCCATCTTGGAAGCATCGCTGTAGATGTCGAACTCTTGTCGCTCTGTGGAACAGTCAGAATGGGAGCACTGACCAATCTCTTCTTTAGCTCCTGGAAGCTCTGCTCACATTTATCTGACCATTCGAATCTCTTGTTCTTTCTGGTGAGGGCTGTTAGTGGGGAAGCTATCCTGGAAAAATCCTCCACGAATTTCCTGTAATACCCTGCTAAACCAAGGAAGCTTCTGATCTCTCTGACGTTCTTGGGTCTACTCCAGTTGTTGACCGCTTCCACTTTGGCTGGATCCACTTGAATGCCTTCTTCAGAAATTATGTGACCTAAAAATGCCACCTGATTTAACCAAAACTCGCACTTGGAGAATTTAGCATAAAGCTGCTTCTGCTGAAGAGTCTGCAGTACTATCCTCAAGTGCGTGTCATGCTCCTCTGGGGTCCTTGAATAGACCAGAATGTCATCGATGAATACAATGACAAATTTGTTAAGATATTATCTGAACACTCTGTTCATTAAGTCCATGAAGACCGCAGGTGCATTGGTCACTCCAAAAGGCATAACTACAAACTCGTAGTGTCCATATCTAGTCCTGAACGCCGTTCTGGGTATATCTCCTTCTTTCACCTTCAGCTGATGGTACCCAGAGCGCAGGTCTATCTTTGAGAACACTGTTGCTCCTCTTAACTGATCAAATAAGTCATCGATCCTGGGAAGGGGGTACTTGTTCTTGATCGTCACTTGATTCAAAGCTCTGTAGTCTATGCACATCCGCATTGTCCCATCTTTCTTCTTGACAAACAACACAGGAGCTCCCCAAGGTGAGTAGTTGCTCTTGTAACTCCTTCAGCTCTGCTGGAGACATGCGATACGGAGCTTTTGAAATTGGACCGGTTCCAGGAACCAACTCAATCTCAAATTCCACCTCTCTGTTGGGAGGTAGCCCAGGTAACTCTTCTGGAAATACTTCTGGATACTCGCACACTACCCGAACCTCCTCCTGCTTGGGTCCCTTCTGCTCTGCTGCCTTTACTATGTGTGCAAGAAAACCTGCACACCCTTTAGCTAACATCTGGTGTGCTGCTAGGGATGAGAGGAGCTTCTGGGTCTTCCTCCTTGGCACTCCGGTGAACTCAAAAGTTGGCTCACCTTCTGGACTAAAAATTACTTTCTTTCTGCGGCAGTCCACTGAGGCACTGTACTTGCTGAGGAAATCCATACCAAAAATGATATCGAAATCCTGCATGGCGAGGACTATTAGATTTACGTATAGCTCTCGGTCTGCAATTCTAACCAGTACAGCTCGGAGCCACTGATTGGATTCCATGACTTCCCCAGAAGGTAGGGTTGTCAGGAACTTGGAGTTCATACTTTCTGTAGGCACCTGTAAACTACTGGCAAAAGGTATCGATACAAAAGAATGGGTCGCCACAGTGTCAAATAGTACAGTAGCTATGTGCTGGAAAATAACTACTTGACCTGTTACGACCGTGGAGGCACTAGCAGCTTCTTCTTTGGTGAGGGAGAATACTCTGGCACCATCAAAGGCTGGGACTGGTGGGGCTTCTAACCTTCCTTGACTGATATAGGGTCCCTCCAATGCCGCTCCCATGTGGTGCAACTGTGCAGGCTGGCCTCCATATTGCAATGGCTGTGGCTGAGGTGCTTTAAATTTATTAGGACACTCTTTAGCCATGTGTCCTTCCTGACCACAGGAGTAACATCCAGTCTTACCCAAAAGACAGGCTCCTGGATGTGTTCTCCCACATTTGAGACAGGGAGGAAACTTTGTCTGCTTGTTTACTGGCCCTCCCTTATGGCTACCTCCTGTGTTCCACTGCTTCCTTTTCCCCTTGCCTTTCCAGTTCTGCTTACTTGACTGTGACTTATGGCTTCCTATTGCCTTGTCCTTTGTCTTCACTGACTGATGTTGGGTCCGCTGTGCCTTGATGTTGTTCATGTAATGTTCAGCAATTAATGCTCTACTGATCAATTCTTCGCCAGTCTGGGGCCGATGAGCTCCACTGCTCACATTCAGTGCTATCTGTGGTCTCAGCATTCTGAGCATCAGCCTGACTCGCTCCTTCTCTGTACTCACTAGCTCTGGACAGAGACGAGCTAGCCTGTTGAACTTCTTGGCTGCTTCTTCCACTGACAAGTCACCTTGTTTGAACTCTATAAACTCCTCGTAGTGCTTGTTGGTGATCTGCAGGTGGAAGAACTCTTCATAGAACTCTGACTGGAAATCTGCCCAGGTCATCTGATCAGCTGCTCTCTTGGTCTTTATCCTCTCCCACCACATGCGAGCATCTCCAGACAGGCAGAAAGAGACGCACTTGACCTTCTCGACTTCTGGCCAGTCAAGAAGCTCCATAGTGCTCTCTAGTGTTTTAAACCAAGCCTGGGCATCCCAGGGCTCAGTTGTGCCCGAGAAGCTCTCTGGTTTCAGCTTTAGCCACTGTATAAGGTAAGCTTCTGGTCTCTGGAGTGCTGTGACGGCTCCCTGCGTAGCTGGTGTAGTCTCAATTACCACTGCGGCCTCTGTAGTGACAGCTGGAGGAGGGGGAGGAACCGCTGGTTGGTTTGCCATCAGATTGGCAATCACTTGCTGCTGCTCTGCTACCTGCCTCTGGAGCTGAGCAACTACTTCAGAAAGGTTGGGCTCAGTTGCTCTAGGCACTTCGTTCTCTTGAGCTGGTTCCTCAGTGTGAGTAGCACGGGGATGTCCTCTTCTTGCCATCTAATTATGAAAGGTAAAGGCTTGATATCTTACTTTAACCCTTCTAATCATACTTAAATATGAATAAAAAAAAAAAGGGAAGCTAAGTCTTTTATCTTACTTTAGTACTCAAAAAGGAAAGTACTCTATACTGCAGTTAATAATAAGAAAAGCAGAAATAAGAAAGGATTTAAATACTTTCTTACTTGGAGACGGGGAGGATGATGCTGATGACTGTGTGATGCTGAAGAATGGGAACAGCTCTGATACCAACTGTAACGGTCACCCTTCTTAAAACTACTATTCTAAGGGCGATCGCTACCTCACTACTAACTATACTAAGGTTGTCCAAAGTAATAAAAGCACTACTTGAAATTCCTGGAAAGAATTTCTGAATTTAAATCAACTTCCTACTAAGCATGCACGGTATATGACACAAGTGAAACATGGCATATTACTAAATTCATATATTGCTAACTGTGATTGCAAGCTAAGGACTTGTGTAGGCATTTAAACCGAATAGTGAACATGGCATGCTACGGCTTCCAGCAACCAAAAAGAGAAAATTTTAACCATATCAAAAGCATATAAGCAAAAGAAACCGCCTACTACCAGACTTGTATGCATGTATATACCTTTTTGTTGCATAATTCGGTCAACATTAATAAAGGTAGCACATTCCAGCAGAATCGAAAACTATAAATCCAGCAACCAAAACAGATCGATTTCACAATTCATGGCACCAATTAGAGTATTAAACAGGTTATGGAACATGTAAGAAGGAATTAACTAACAGGTGCAATTGGGAGGTACAAAACTGAGCAAAAACCAATTCTGTATCTACTTAAGGAAATTGAACTAAATCTACACTTACTAATAGAAAAAAATAGGACTAAATCTAATCCAGCAATATAAAATAACATGTGCGGTCCTCTAATCTCTTTAGCAACTAAAAGAAAGCTTCTATTAAACTCTTATCAGATTCTTAACAAAACTCATTTAAATCCTCTAGCAAGGTCCCAAGCCTCCATAGTTCCAAACATCACACACATCCATCACGCATCTCCTCGTCGCCTTCCTTCATATACTTTAGCTTTTCCTTTATCTGCGGTAGGAGGAAAAAGAGAAAAAGATCTATAAGCGAAAACGCTTAGTAAGTACTAATCTATCTCACAAAACTCGCAATGCATAAATGTAATGCAAAAATACTGAAGCTGAAATACTAAAGCAATCTGCATGTGCTCATGGTATACAGAAAATAAACTGGATACAAGTTATACTCACTAACTAGCAGGATAACAAGAAATTAATACTATAAGCTTAGAATTTCAGAAACTAACTTTTTATTTATTCTAAGCATGTAATTTGTTCCATTTCTTATATCCTTGTGTTAGAAATTAATCTTTTAATTCCTATCTTTTACTCACTTCTTCTTCCTTGCTTTCTTTCTTTCTTAACTTTTCTTTTCTTTTCTTTGGGTTTCCTTTTCTTTGGGTTCCCTTTTCTTTGGGTTTCCTTTTCTTTGGGCCTAGCTTAGTACCATCTCATGCGCGTTCCCTAATAGGTTGGGGTTGCGAACCACCAATCCTAAAAGAGCAGACCTCGGTCTACCAGGGCCAAGACCTCGGAAATGGTCACCTGGATTTGTTTAACGACAAGCTCTTGGATGTCGGGTACTAGCCTCTTGTTTTAATTACTTGTTATCTTTCTTATTCTGTTATTAAAAATGCCTTGGCATTTAATTGAGCTTTTGGTGTGCTTTTAATCTTAAACCATTTTCAAAAGAACATAGCTTCAGAAATTCTAAAACATGATAGTAGCATGGAAGGGAAGCTAATTCCAGCAACCTAAATCATGGTAACTCAACTGAAATACACAGAAATAGCATGGCAACAGCATAGAATTTCTACACAACAAGGTTTAAAGGAAACTTAGCATATTGTTCTGCACATTACAGTAACTAGCATGCATATTCAAACAAAGAAGCTTAGCTTGTCAAATTATACAGGGGAAGCTAACAGAGAACGTCTCTTGGTGTAGGCAATTCCAAAACATGCTAATCCATAATCGTATAATGAATGCTGTGCTAAAAGGACACTGCCCTTAAGAACAAAACATGCTCCAACCAGAACTCACGGCAGGAATTCAAGGAAACGAATGCTGTGCTTTAAAAACTCTACAGCATAAATTCGGAACCTAATCCACTCCACCCTTTTTCCTTCCTAAAGGCCACGGCAGGTTCAACAAGAACAAGGAGAAACAAAAACTTGATCTCCTGCAAGCTTAGATTCGGCACAAACAACACTACATGCTCAATCAAACAAAAAAACTAATCCTTGGAATCCCTGTGAAGCCCACGGCAGAACACCCAAAAGCCAAAATCTTCATAGCATGGTTCAGATTCAAGAAACTCGGAAAACAAGGACGAAACCGAAAGATCGGAGCAACTCCTACCGCAGGTGAGTAGTACTTGTTTTCTTGGACTTACAATCGGAGAAGGGGACTCTAGGGTTTCGGCTAGCTTCAAATCTCGGCGTTCCTTTTGTGTCCGCGTGCTCCCTTCGACGAGAGAAGCTCGGGTCCAAGAGGAGCTCACGGCAGTGTCCTTGTCCGACCGCCGGAGGCGAAGCCCGGGCGGCGGCTGTGATTTCGCCCGAGAGGATGCTGACGCCGCGGGAGAGGAAGGGATCGCGAGATTAGGTCACGGGAAAAATAATTCCCTTCTCCCCTTAACTTATCCCTTTTATAACCTAGGTTTAACTTTGCCCTTTACTATGACCCATATATATCCGCTTCATACTTATTAACAAACCACGCGTAGCCCAGTTGGTTGGCTGCGTCCGATTAGGTCGGGTCCAGCCGGAGGTCTTGGGTTCGAGTCTCACCTTCAACGGTTTTTTGTCAAAACTTCTTTTCTTTTGTAAACCTACCAAACAACCTCCAAAAATTACGTAAAAATACTCTAAAAATTCCTAAAAATCTCTAGAATATTTTAAAAGTGTTTCCAAATATTTTTATGGACCTTTAGGACTTGAAATGGGAAAAATTGGGTCGTTACAATCCCCCACACCTTATAAAAAGTTTGTCCCCGAACTTAGAATAGCTCTAGATACTTTTGTCTCATGCTGTCCTCCCGCTCCCAAGTGACTTCCTCGTGCTTCTGGTTCTGCCAGACGACCTTCACCAGTGGTACTTCTTTGTTTCTCAGTCTCTTAACTGCTCCGTCCACTATCTGTGTAGGTCTGCTCTCGTAACTGAGATCCTCTTGGATTTGCACTGCTTGAGGCTGAATCACTTGGCTCAAGTCACGGAGACACTTCTTTAGCATGGAGACATGAAATACATTGTGTATTGCTGACATGTCTTGTGGTAAGTCCAGCCTGTAAGCTACTTTCCCAATCCTCTCTATGATCAGGTAAGGTCCTACGTAGCGAGGACTTAATTTTCCCTTCTTGCCGAATCTCATCACTCCTTTCATAGGAGCGACCTTAAGGAAGACCGAATCTCCTACTTGGAATTCCAATGGCCTACGACGCGTGTCAGCATAACTCTTCTGTCTGCTCTGGGCAGTCTCAATTCTCTGTCTAATTTTCTGGATTGCTTGAGTAGTCTCGTCTATCACCTCTGTCTGAATGCCCAACTCTGCTTCCATCTCTTTTCCCTCTCCTGCTTCTTGCCAGCATATGGGTGATCTGTATTTCCTGCCATATAGTGCTTCATAAGGTGCCATCTTGATGGTGGCCTGATAGCTATTGTTGTAAGCGAATTCAGCTAAGCACAAATACTTGCACCAACTTCCTTTGAAATCTAGCGCACAAGCTCTGAGCATGTCTTCTAAAATCTGATTCACTCGCTCTGTCTGTCCATCAGTCTGTGGATGGAAAGCTGTGCTGAGCTTGAGTTTGGTGCCTAGTGCATTCTGAACGGACTCCCAAAAGTGTGAGGTGAAGCGCCCATCTCTATCAGAAACGATAGATTTAGGAACTCCATGAAGTCTGACTACCTCTTTAACATATAGCTGGGCCAACTTCTCTATGGAGTGGGACACCTTGATGGCTAGGAAGTGAGCAGACTTGGTCAATCGATCTACTATTACCCATATCGCATCATATCCATTGGTGGTTCTTGGAAGACCTGTTATGAAGTCCATGGAAATGTCTTCCCATTTCCATTCAGGTATTGGAAGAGGCTGAAGAACTCCTCCTGGTCTCTGGTGTTCTGCTTTGACTCTCTGACATGTCAAGCAGGTACTGACATACTTAGCTACATCTCTTTTGAGTCCTGACCACCAAAACCTCTGTTTCACATCTTGGTACATCTTGGAAGAACCAGGATGCATGGAATATGGTGTACTGTGAGCTTCCTCTAAGATCTTCTTCCTCAGTTCCTCATCATTGGGCACGCAAATGCGACTCCCCTGATAAAGAATTCCGCTATCTGTCACTCTAAACTCTGAGTTGTCTTCTTTCTGTATCCCCTGCTTGATATTCCGGATGTCCGGATCTTCACTTTGCTTTCTCTGTATCTCCACAAGCAATGTAGACTCTAAGGTCAATGCCGAGAGCCGTCCTTCGATAATTTCAAGTCCAAAATCTGACAATTCCTTCTGCAGTGGCAGGGCTAGTGATGACAAGGACATCAGTGATGCACTAGATTTTCTGCTGAGTGCATCTGCCACTTTGTTAGCTTTGCCTGGGTGGTAGAGAATTTCACAGTCGTAATCTTTGACCAACTCCAGCCACCTACGCTGTCTCATGTTTAAGTCCTTCTGAGTGAAGAAGTACTTGAGACTCTGATGATCTGTGAAAATTCTACACTGGACCCCATACAAATAATGTCGCCAGAGTTTAAGTGCAAAAACCACAGCTGCCAGCTCGAGATCATGAGTAGGGTAGTTCTTCTCATAGTCTTTGAGTTGTCTGGAAGCATAAGCTATGACTTTTCCTTCTTGCATGAGTACAGCACCTAAGCCCATCTTGGAAGCATCGCTGTAGATGTCGAACTCTTGTCGCTCTGTGGAACAGTCAGAATGGGAGCACTGACCAATCTCTTCTTTAGCTCCTGGAAGCTCTGCTCACATTTATCTGACCATTCGAATCTCTTGTTCTTTCTGGTGAGGGCTGTTAGTGGGGAAGCTATCCTGGAAAAATCCTCCACGAATTTCCTGTAATACCCTGCTAAACCAAGGAAGCTTCTGATCTCTCTGACGTTCTTGGGTCTACTCCAGTTGTTGACCGCTTCCACTTTGGCTGGATCCACTTGAATGCCTTCTTCAGAAATTATGTGACCTAAAAATGCCACCTGATTTAACCAAAACTCGCACTCGGAGAATTTAGCATAAAGCTGCTTCTGCTGAAGAGTCTGCAGTACTATCCTCAAGTGCGTGTCATGCTCCTCTGGGGTCCTTGAATAGACCAGAATGTCATCAATGAATACAATGACAAATTTGTCAAGATATTCTCTGAACACTCTGTTCATTAAGTCCATGAAGACCGCAGGTGCATTGGTCACTCCAAAAGGCATAACTACAAACTCGTAGTGTCCATATCTTGTCCTGAACGTCGTTCTGGGTATATCTCCTTCTTTCACCTTCAGCTGATGGTACCCAGAGCGCAGGTCTATCTTTGAGAACACTGTTGCTCCTCTTAACTGATCAAATAAGTCATCGATCCTGGGAAGGGGGTACTTGTTCTTGATCGTCACTTGATTCAAAGCTCTGTAGTCTATGCACATCCGCATTGTCCCATCTTTCTTCTTGACAAACAACACAGGAGCTCCCCAAGGTGAGTAGTTGCTCTTGTAACTCCTTCAGCTCTGCTGGAGACATGCGATACGGAGCTTTTGAAATTGGACCGGTTCCAGGAACCAACTCAATCTCAAATTCCACCTCTCTGTTGGGAGGTAGCCCAGGTAACTCTTCTGGAAATACTTCTAGATACTCGCACACTACCCGAACCTCCTCCTGCTTGGGTCCCTTTCTGCTCTGCTGCCTTTACTATGTGTGCAAGAAAACCTGCACACCCTTTAGCTAACATCTGGTGTGCTGCTAGGGATGAGAGGAGCTTCTGGGTCTTCCTCCTTAGCACTCCGGTGAACTCAAAAGTTGGCTCACCTTCTGGACTAAAAATTACTTTCTTTCTGCGGCAGTCCACTGAGGCACTGTACTTGCTGAGGAAATCCATACCAAAAATGATATCGAAATCCTGCATGGCGAGGACTATTAGATTTACGTATAGCTCTCGGTCTGCAATTCTAACCAGTACAGCTCGGAGCCACTGATTGGATTCCATGACTTCCCCAGAAGGTAGGGTTGTCAGGAACTTGGAGTTCATACTTTCTGTAGGCACCTGTAAACTACTGGCAAAAGGTATCGATACAAAAGAATGGGTCGCCACAGTGTCAAATAGTACAGTAGCTATGTGCTGGAAAATAACTACTTGACCTGTTACGACCGTGGAGGCACTAGCAGCTTCTTCTTTGGTGAGGGAGAATACTCTGGCACCATCAAAGGCTGGGACTGGTGGGGCTTCTAACCTTCCTTGACTGATATAGGGTCCCTCCAATGCCGCTCCCATGTGGTGCAACTGTGCAGGCTGGCCTCCATATTGCAATGGCTGTGGCTGAGGTGCTTTAAATTTATTAGGACACTCTTTAGCCATGTGTCCTTCCTGACCACAGGAGTAACATCCAGTCTTACCCAAAAGATAGGCTCCTGGATGTGTTCTCCCATATTTGGGACAGGGAGGAAACTTTGTCTGCTTGTTTACTGGCCCTCCCTTCTGGCTACCTCCTGTGTTCCACTGCTTCCTTTTCCCCTTGCCTTTCCAGTTCTGCTTATTTGACTGTGACTTATGGCTTCCTGTTGCCTTGTCCTCTGTCTTCACTGACTGATGTTGGGTCCGCTGTGCCTTGATGTTGTTCATGTAATGTTCAGCAATTAATGTTCTACTGATCAATTCTTTGCCAGTCTGGGGCCGATGAGCTCCACTGCTCACATTCAGTGCTATCTGTGGTCTCAGCATTCTGAGCATCAGCCTGACTCGCTCCTTCTCTGTACTCACTAGCTCTGGACAGAGACGAGCTAGCCTGTTGAACTTCTTGGCTGCTTCTTCCACTGACAAGTCACCTTGTTTGAACTCTATAAACTCCTCGTAGTGCTTATTGGTGATCTGCAGGTGGAAGAACTCTTCATAGAACTCTGACTGGAAATCTGCCCAGGTCATCTGATCAGCTGCTCTCTTGGTCTTTATCCTCTCCCACCACATGCGAGCATCTCCAGACAGGCAGAAAGAGGCGCACTTGACCTTCTCGACTTCTGGCCAGTCAAGAAGCTCCATAGTGCTCTCTAGTGTTTTAAACCAAGCCTGGGCATCCCAGGGCTCAGTTGTGCCCGAGAAGCTCTCTGGTTTCAGCTTTAGCCACTGTATAAGGTAAGCTTCTGGTCTCTGGGGTGCTGTGACGGCTCCCTGCATAGCTGGTGTAGTCTCAGTTACCACTGGGGCCTCTGTAGTGACAGCTGGAGGAGGGGGAGGAACCGCTGGTTGGTTTGCCATCATATTGGCAATCACTTGCTGCTGCTCTGCTACCTGCCTCTGGAGCTGAGCAACTACTTCAGAAAGGTTGGGCTCAGTTGCTCTAGGCACTTCGTTCTCTTGAGCTGGTTCCTCAGTGTGAGTAGCACGGGGACGTCCTCTTCTTGCCATCTAATTATGAAAGGTAAAGGCTTGATATCTTACTTTAACCCTTCTAATCATACTTAAATATGAATAAAAAAAAAAGGGAAGCTAAGTCTTTTATCTTACTTTAGTACTCAAAAAGGAAAGTACTCTATACTGCAGTTAATAATAAGAAAAGCAGAAATAAGAAAGGATTTAAATACTTTCTTACTTGGAGACGGGGAGGATGATGCTGATGACTGTGTGATGCTGAAGAATGGGAACAGCTCTGATACCAACTGTAACGGTCACCCTTCTTAAAACTACTATTCTAAGGGCGATCGCTACCTCACTACTAACTATACTAAGGTTGTCCAAAGTAATAAAAGCACTACTTGAAATTCCTGGAAAGAATTTCTGAATTTAAATCAACTTCCTACTAAGCATGCACGGTATACGACACAAGTGAAACATGGCATATTACTAAATTCATATATTGCTAACTGTGATTGCAAGCTAAGGACTTGTGTAGGCATTTAAACCGAATAGTGAACATGGCATGCTACGGCTTCCAGCAACCAAAAAGAGAAAATTTTAACCATATCAAAAGCATATAAGCAAAAGAAACCGCCTACTACCAGACTTGTATGCATGTATATACCTTTTTGTTGCATAATTTGGTCAACATTAATAAAGGTAGCACATTCCAGCAGAATCGAAAACTATAAATCCAGCAACCAAAACAGATCGATTTCACAATTCATGGCACCAATTAGAGTATTAAACAGGTTATGGAACATGTAAGAAGGAATTAAACTAACAGGTGCAATTGGGAGGTACAAAACTGAGCAAAAACCAATTCTGTATCTGCTTAAGGAAATTGAACTAAATCTACACTTACTAATAGAAAAAAATAGGACTAAATCTAATCCAGCAATATAAAATAACATGTGCGGTCCTCTAATCTCTTTAGCAACTAAAAGAAAGCTTCTATTAAACTCTTATCAGATTCTTAACAAAACTCATTTAAATCCTCTAGCAAGGTCCCAAGCCTCCATAGTTCCAAACATCACACACATCCATCACGCATCACCTCGTCGCCTTCCTTCATATACTTTAGCTTTTCCTTTATCTGCGGTAGGAGGAAAAAGAGAAAAAGATCTATAAGCGAAAACGTTTAGTAAGTACTAATCTATCTCACAAAACTCGCAATGCATAAATGTAATGCAAAAATACTGAAGCTGAAATACTAAATCAATCTGCATGTGCTCATGGTATACAGAAAATAAACTGGATACAAGTTATACTCACTAACTAGCAAGATAACAAGAAATTAATACTATAAGCTTAGAATTTCAGAAACTAACTTTTTATTTATTCTAAGCATGTAACTTGTTCCATTTCTTATATCCTTGTGTTAGAAATTAATCTTTTAATTCCTATCTTTTACTCACTTCTTCTTCCTTGCTTTCTTTCTTTCTTAACTTTTCTTTTCTTTTCTTTGGGTTTCCTTTTCTTTGGGTTCCCTTTTCTTTGGGTTTCCTTTTCTTTGGGCCTAGCTTAGTACCATCTCATGCGCGTTCCCTAATAGGTTGGGGTTGCGAGCCACCAATCCTAAAAGAGCAGACCTCGGTCTACCAGGGCCAAGACCTCGGAAATGGTCACCTGGATTTGTTTAACGACAAGCTCTTGGATGTCGGGTACTAGCCTCTTGTTTTAATTACTTGTTATCTTTCTTATTCTGTTATTAAAAATGCCTTGGCATTTAATTGAGCTTTTGGTGTGCTTTTAATCCTAAACCATTTCCAAAAGAACATAGCTTCAGAAATTCTAAAACATGATAGTAGCATGGAAGGGAAGCTAATTCCAGCAACCTAAATCATGGTAACTCAACTGAAATACACAGAAATAGCATGGCAACAGCATAGAATTTCTACACAGCAAGGTTTAAAGGAAACTTAGCATATTGTTCTGCACATTACAGTAACTAGCATGCATATTCAAACAAAGAAGCTTAGCTTGTCAAATTATACAGGGGAAGCTAACAGAGAACGTCTCTTGGTGCAGGCAATTCCAAAACATGCTAATCCATAATCATATAATGAATGCTGTGCTAAAAGGACACTGCCCTTAAGAACAAAACATGCTCCAACCAGAACTCATGGCAGGAATTCAAGGAAACGAATGCTGTGCTTTAAAAACTCTACAACATAAATTCGGAACCTAATCCACTCCACCCTTTTTCCTTCCTAAAGGCCACGGCAGGTTCAACAAGAACAAAGAGAAACAAAAACTTGATCTCCTGCAAGCTTAGATTCGGCACAAACAACACTACATGCTCAATCAAACAAAAAAACTAATCCTTGGAATCCCTGTGAAGCCCACGGCAGAACACCCAAAAGCCAAAGTTTTCATAGCATGGTTCGGATTCAAGAAACTCGGAAAACAAGGACGAAACCGAAAGATCGGAGCAACTCCTACCGCAGGTGAGTAGTAATTACTTGTTTTCTTGGACTTACAATCGGAGAAGGGGACTCTAGGGTTTCGGCTAGCTTCAAATCTCGGCGTTCCTTTTGTGTCCGCGTGCTCCCTTCGACGAGAGAAGCTCGGGTCCAAGAGGAGCTCACGGCAGTGTCCTTGTCCGACCTCCGGAGGCGAAGCCCGGGCGGCGGCTGCGATTTCGCCCGAGAGGATGCCGACGCCGCGGGAGAGGAAGGGATCGTGAGATTAGGTCACGGGAAAAATAATTCCCTTCTCCCCTTAACTTATCCTTTTATAACCTAGGTTTAACTTTGCCCTTTACTATGACCCATATATATCCGCTTCATACTTATTAACAAACCACGCGTAGCCTAGTTGGTTGGCTGCGTCCGATTAGGTTGGGTCCAGCCGGAGGTCTTGGGTTCGAGTCTCACCTTCAACGGTTTTTTGTCAAAACTTCTTTTCTTTTGTAAACCTACCAAACAACCTCCAAAAATTACGTAAAAATACTCTAAAAATTCCTAAAAATCTCTAGAATATTTTAAACGTGTTTCCAAATATTTTTATGGACCTTTAGGACTTGAAATGGGAAAAATTGGGTCGTTACAATCAATTAGTTCAGAATATCTTTGATTCGTGCATATAGTTGAGTAGTCGTTTCTCCATTCTGCATTTTAATATTAAATAAACTATTCAAAAGTAAATCCGTCGTGGTTACCTTTGAATCGATCGTGCTCTCATGTAAGTCAACTAGCTTGTCCCACAGCTCCTTCGTATTCTCGTGCGGGTCGATGCGGCTTAGTTCTTCCTTTATAAGTCCACACTAGATTTTATTCATTGCCTTTGAATAGATTTAGGCCTTTTTCTTATCTTTTGGATACCATCTTTCTAGGTCGATCGATACTTTTGTTGCTTCATCTATCGGTGCCTTGTATCCTAGTCGGATGATGATAGTATTCAGATATACCTCCATTCGTTTCTTCCAATACTAGAAGTCATCCCCATTGAAGAGGGGGGACGAACGGTATTATATCCCTTATTTTGAGCCATTAATTTCTAAAAACAAATTAGAAATATTGCCAAGACTTGGTCTTAGAGTAAGTCGTGTGAGAGAAAAGAAAGTCCTAATTGGTGTTGCACCAATTTAAGATATTACAGAAATAAATGAGAAGACTTGTCTAAAGAGGTAACTGCACCAATTTGGACTATATCGAAAAACTCAAAATCGAAAAGAAAGATTAAAAGAAAGTTTGAACGTCACCCCTGCCTGATTGGTGGTTGCACCAATTCAGAGTCAACTTGGCACTGATATCACTTGAAGGACCGTAAATACGCTAGAGGGGGTGAATAGCGTTAATAGAAAATCATGATTTAAAACAAGTCACGTAGCGGAAAAGAGAGAGAACAAAATCACACTCTAACACAAGTAGTTTTATTTGGTTCGGAGTCTTTATCGACTCCTACTCTGGCCAATACATGAGAGTGCTTTGAATGGGTAATCACTACGAAATCGAAATAGATTTACAAAGTTAAGTACAATAGGTGAAATGTAAATGTTACCAACAAAAAGAAAGGAAATATGAAGAAATCTTCGTTTTTTGAATTTCAGAGTAGCCTTTCGGTGTCGTCAGAGCCATTTTGAAGCAGGATGCAAATATAAAAGTCGTAGCAAAATGTGTTCTTAAGCTGTTGATCGAAGGATGCTTTTATAGGCCTATCCGGGTGTCTGGATCCCCTCCCGTGTGCCTAGATTATGCTGACGTGGTGATCTCTCGTTGAAACTTCATCCGCGAAGTTTATCCACCTCTGGGTGCCCAAACCCCCTCCAGACGCTTGGATCGTTGATGTGGGCTCGACCAGTCGATGCGCTTCAACTCAGCTTTTGAATAAATTTTCTGGTTCGGGCACTTGGACCAACTCCAATCACCCGAATTGCCCAAGTGATTGGCCACAAACTCGGACCGGCGAAGGCGCGAAGCTGGTCTGGGCACTCGGAGTCTGGGCACCAGGATCCCTTCTGGGCATGCGGATAACCCTTTTTCAACCTTCTCTTTCCTATAAAAAAGAGTTAGTCCAGATATAAAAATTATCCTATAAAACAGATTTAGCACAATAAGGTAGTAGCATTGATTCCAACTATTCCCTCTACTAGGAATACGTTCTCACTGGATTTCTCCTCCAGTTGCTTACCTTTTATTTGCCAACTATAGCCACTTGACTTACCTTTGACCCACCATGTTTTTCCGCCAGTTGTCAGGTCCACAGACCCTATTGGACTTCGATCGGTTGTCAGGTCTCACGGATCTAATTAGACTTTCCGCTAGATATCAGGTCCCACAAACATATCTAGACTTCGCACCAACTATCAGGTCCCGCTGACCTAGATGAATTTTAGCCTAGTGTCAGGTCCTCCAGACCAATCAACTCTTGCATACTTGGTAAAGAAATTAGATCACAAACACTCAAACTTTAATCCACTTGTCATTTATCAAAATTTGAGTTAGATCATTAGTGAAAATTACACCAACAAGACCCTCTCTCCCCCTACCTATTTGGGATATGCATGGAATGACTGGCTCGAATGCTGAATCAACAAACTTGGAGGTCAGATTTCCACTTCCACCTGAAGTGCCATAAGATTAGGATAGCCTACCTTGCCTATGCCGTTAATCTTTTTCTATTCTCTAAGTGTGATAAATCCTCTATTAGTGTCCTCATGAGTTGTTTAGAAAATTTTGGATAGATGTCGAGCTCAATGCATTTACATGGCGGGACTAGAGGAGCACACACGACAGGACTTTCTCATCATGACAGGATTTTAGGAAGGGAAGATGCCTTACAAATATTTGGGGATCCCATTAGCCTCTGAAAAGTTGAAGATTGCATATTATAACCCATTGATTGATACTCTGAGCAAGAAGATCAATGCATAGACAAAGAATATGTTCGAAAAGCACACTTGATTAAGTCGGTCTGTGGACAACAAAACACCACCCCATCTATAGTCTGGTCAGATCCACTACTACAATTTGAGGGTAAGGCATCACTTTAGAAGCAACACTTTTATAAACTGTTACAACAGAAGAAATTTTCTTAAAAATTTGCAACACTTTAAATAAGTGTTGCCTATATAAGAAAATGCAACACTTATTGTATAAATACAACACTTTTTATAAGTGTTGCAATAATTATAAGAAAATGAAACACTTTTATATTATATATGTAACATTTTTTAAAGTGTTGCCAATTTCTTTAATTAGGCACTTGGGGTAAATTTTTTTGACATTTTTTTATATATAAACTTAGGTGATGATTTACGTTAGGTTTTAATCTTCTGATCCTTTTCTCCTCCTAAACTCATCGCCATAAATTAGGGTCGAGCCGGATCGAATTTGGTTTGATTTGGAGGTCAAATGGAGCAGATCAAGCTGAATCAATATGGACCGTTGATCCTGATCTAGAGAGATCTTGTTCCTTAATTCAGATATGAGTGATCCAACCCTTCATTCTGATTTAAAACGATCTGGACCGTTTATTGAGATCAAAGCATCCAAGAGTTCATCTAAGAAGTGGAGCTCCAATTCAAATTTGATCCAAAAGCCTACTCTTTAAACCCAATCCTCAAGCCCAATCCAAAAGCCCACTCTTCAAGCCCAATTTCAAAAACTCAATTTTCCTTCTCTTATTGGATCCGGATCTTACTAAACTCCTCACCTCCTTAACCCAAACCCGGCAACCCGTTAAGAAACCTCTTCCTCACGCACGGCACAGTGCTTCACCCCCATTCTCCTCGCGTTTCTTCTGTTCGCGATTTCCAGCGGCGACTAGGGCACAACAGTTCTTTTCTTTTCTTCTCTCCGGCCGGCAGTACCTCTTCTTCTCTTCACTGCCGCCAGCCGGTCCTCTACACCCAAGTTCCTCTTCTCGCGATCTTCCTCAATCCGGCAATGGACAGCAGCATCTTCGGTGGACCTCTGTGAGCAGCGACGGCACAGTGAGCTCAAAATTAGGGTATCCTTGACGGTGGAGCGTTCTCCTCCGGTGAGGCATCCCTTTCCATCCCTTCCTCAGTGGATGTTCTTCCCGCGGACGGCGTTGTGAAAGCGGAAGATTCCAAGGAGGAAGTCGGCCGATTCATCATCATCTTCTCCGGTGGATGCTGCGGTGTTCTCCTGTGGACGGTGTTCCGAAAGCAGAAGTCTCCTCCACCTCAGTGGTGCATCCAACTCTGGCAGAAGCTCATCATCTTCAAGCTCAGCCTCTGTTCTTCAATTCCGGTAAAACTTACTAAAGCAAATCCAAGGCTGATGCTGCGGTGAACTCCCGTGGACGGCGTTCCGAAGGCAAGAATTCCAGCAACCTCAATCTCAGTGGTGTATGCAATTCCGGCAGAGCAAATTCTCTTTTGATTTCTATTTAGTTTCTGTTGATGCTGCAATTTATTTCCTATTCCATCTAAACTATCAACTTTGTGCCATCGGGTGCTGTAGATCAGAGATTCAGTAGTTGTGTTACAGTTCACCGGGGCTGGCGTTCCAAATCCGGGTCTCCATGTGACGGTGGAGGTAGTCGATTGGTGTATGATCGCGGAAGAGGGTTTGGTTAGCTTAGTTGATTTACTTATTTGTTAATTGTGTTATTTTCTTATTGATGTTTGATTGTTGTTATTGCACTTTGATTAGTTTTGTTATGCATGATAGTTTGTTTGTTATCGCACTCGGTTAGTTTCATTTATGCATGAATGTTGATCTTGTGTCATAGGGTGACAATGTGGTACAAGTTTAACTTTATGCATAATTAAGTTTTGGTTAATCGTTGTTAAGGTTGTTTAGTTTAATTGCTTTTGTTTTTCTTGTATTTTGTTTTTCTTGTATTTTGTTGTCGTTGGACTGCTACCAAGGGTATTGTGTTTTTCCAGCTCTCTCAAGCTTCTTTTTTTCCCAATCCTTGTTCCTCTTGCATTATTTTTCTTGTATTATGTTGTTTTTCTTCTAAGGTTGGATCTTCTATTTTCAGATTTATGAAATGAGTTATGTAAAATGATACCACAACTTTAGATTGAACACTGATGAGGTATTTGATCATATTGTCTCAAACCATTGAGACTTAAATATCGCATATGATATACAGTCCAGAAGGTTCTTGCAAAACTACCTCCGGAAAATTGCAAGAAAATATTTTTCCTAAGGTATGTTATAGTTTTATATGTATTTTCTTTAGTTTATGTATTTTCTTAAGATATGGTTACTTTCCGTCCAGCTTGTGGATTGCCTATTCCTCTTCAAATCTTTCATTTACATGCCATGTTTGCCTGATAAGACACAGGCAGGTAGAAAATGATTGTTCTACTTATAACTTCTCTGCTGTTAGAAAATCCTGCCTTACTATATATTTAGAAATACATGAAAATTGATAGATTTTGGTCTGGAAGAATTGGCTATGATTGTTTCGCATCATGATTTTCTATCTTCCAAATTATGTTGAAGGTGGCGTTCATGATCTCTAATATGCTTTTAGAGCTTGGAATTTGTTTATTTCAAGTATGCTCACAGTCATGGTCACGTTAAGGAACTTATGCATAGTTAACTTCAAGGAATTTATATTAATTTACATTGTTGTAATGGCAATTATCTTTCCTTATGAAATGCTGGAAACTCATTTCATGGCAATTCATGAATTACCAAGTCACTTACCTTTTCTTGCAAAACTCTAGTGTATTTTATACCTCCGGAAATTGAAAGTAACCATTTTCTTGCAAAACTACCTCCAGAAATTGAAAGAAATTATTTTTCCTAAATCACTTACCTTTTTTTTCTTATAGGGCATAATTTGTTTGAAACCATGATGCTTTTTTTCTTCCTGCATTAGTAAATTGATGAGTGATATACTTTATTATCTTATTCTATCTTAGCCACCATGCCCATCGACTAATGTATTATCTTTGGTTCATGACGTTCTTATTGTTGAATTGATATTTTGTCATCATTGCAAGTTGCAACACATGAAATCTTCCATTGCAATTTGCACAGATTTGTCAAGAAATGCAGCAAAAAAAAGATTCTTCCATGGTTTGTTTGTCAGGTTACGTTTTTTCATAGTTCTCTTGTTTTGTTGCTTAATCTTCTATGTTTTTTGAGACAAGCAAAGAGTTTGTGTTGTGATTCCACTATTGAAACTTTAGTAGCATAGACATACTCCTTCCCTGCTCGTGCTTGCAAATTTATATGAATTTGGTAATAATTAACTTGGCAGTACTTTTGGAGATTGCTACTTTTGCATGAGGATGATAAATTTCTAATAATTTGTAGGAATGGTAACCTCAAAATTTGGAAAGTGGCATGCCTTGACAGCTTTTGAAGTACTGAAAGAACTTTTTTTTCTTGGTTGAGCTCCATTTAAGTTCTCCCTTTCCTTGTTCAGT
Source organism: Zingiber officinale (assembly GCF_018446385.1). Taxonomy (NCBI): domain Eukaryota; kingdom Viridiplantae; phylum Streptophyta; class Magnoliopsida; order Zingiberales; family Zingiberaceae; genus Zingiber; species Zingiber officinale. Next base: position 118,042,454 of record NC_055987.1, read on the forward strand.
TAAAAGGTTTTTCCTCTTCTTATCATCTTGAGTTGTTGATTTTTTTTTTTTTAAATTTGTTGATAGCTTGTTATTGGTTTTAGTATGTGCAATATTAATGTCCAATTTAATATTGAAATTGCATTGGTATGTTTATCTTTATTGACAGAATTGAATTGTTTCTTTATATATTCTTTATGTTGTGTAACGTGCTTTACTGATTAATGTGTGTTGTTGTTTTTTGTTTTCATGACTAGCAAGACATTATTATATCTTTTTTGGTGGGCACGTTCAATGCATGGGCAAATGACTTATGGGGGATTAATGAAGCCGACCACACATTACCATCTATTGGCTTTTTGTAAATGAATATATTTAGTTGCCTTTTTGGGGGGGAATTCATGAAGCTAAGTATTAATTGATGACTTATGTATATTTTTTGATGCTAGTTGTTGGGTTTTTGTAAAATTTTTAATCAGAATATCGTGTGATATAACTTTTGTAATACAATGATCATATTTTTGAATAATATATTTTGTACAAATGTGTTTGATTGGATAGTAAAATTGTAAAATCAATAATATATTGGTGAAAAAATAAGTGTTACTGTTAACCGGTAAAAGTGCTACATTTTAAAAATAAAATACAAATCTAAGTGTTGCATATGTATCAATAAGTGATGTGTATAAGAGGTGAAAAGTTTAATAAAAAGTGATGCATTTAATGAAAAAAGTGTTGTATTATTGGGTTAAAATAATTGTAAAAAGTGTTGCTATTAATAGAAAAAAGTGTTGTAATAGCTTAAGAGTAACAAAAAAAAAGTGTTGTCGCTGGAAGAAAAAAGTGTTGCATATAGACAAGCGTTGCCTTTGGTATATATCACAACAGTTTAAGAAAGTGTTGCATAAAATGACAAAAGCGTTACATTATATCTAACATGACAAGACCTGATAAGATAGAATGAAAAACGTTACCTTAGGTATAATGCAATATTTATATGGCCAAAAACAACACTTTAGTGGTGATGTCTTAGCCTCAATTTGTAGTAGTGAGAGATGTGCAAACCCAAAGAAGAAGTGGCATGGATTTTAGGGAGTTGAAAGCTTAGAATAATGCTTTACTTTCCAAAATGTTATAGTTCATATAGGATAAGTAGGATGCACTTTGTATTAGATGGATCCACCACACATACTTACAAAGCAGTGGCATATGGGAATCACAACCCAAGCACATAGATTCTCTACTACTTAAGTGATTAGCACAAATAAGGGATCAACTAGTCATATAGTGGGATCAGCAGAGTTGGTGTAGGAAAAATTGGTTGGGTAGTTTGGTTAGCACAACTTGCATCACAGAGGCATCGCGAAAGCATATGAATTCTTTTGAGATATTGGAGTCTGCAAGCCATGGGCAGGGATAGTGTGGAAGAAATATATACAGCCTAGCCATAGATTCATCTTATGGTTACTTGCACAGCGTAGGTTATCTAATAGAGATCGATTGGAGTACCTTGAGGCATCTGACAAGGTCATCTCTTTTATAGGATGGAGGAAACACATGAGCACATCTTTTTCTGTTGCTTGTAGGTGAGACAGCTCTGGGACCATATCAGACTCTGGGTACATATGACGCATGAGATGACTACATATCGGAGGATGCTATAGGTATTTACGTGACACTACCAGGGGACTAGTATGTTGATGCAGGCACACCACACTGTTATGTTTGCTATGATACACTATGTTTGGTAGATCCACAATCACTTGTTGTTTGAGAGAGAGAGAGAGAGAGAGAGATTTGAGAGTGGCATTGTATTCCGTAAAAAAAATCCAAACTCATGTATACCGCTCTTTGGATATTTAGTCCATTTGGTGTTACATTAGACTTGAATAGGTATTCGAGAGAAAAAAATTGGTTTTATAGAAGCTCTAGGACTTTATGGGGTTCTCCCAGGGCTACCCTAGCTTTAGGAGAAGCACCATCATTAGTTTTTTTGGATGATGTACTCACTTGGAGCCTTTTTGGAGCCATATCACTCTTGGATGGATCATTTCCCTTAAGTTTTCTTCTGGATCCAAGCTATACCAGCTACACCCTTTGGGAGCTTCTACTAGAGCAGCATCAGCTTGCAACGAAGCCGCTTTGAAGCACCTCATTTACTTGATGGAGCCGAGAGCATACACTTTCATTGAGAGGGTCTCATATTTTAATTTTTGTGAGGTGAAACCATAGTTTTGTATTAGAGAGAAGGTCTTACATTTGGGGTTGTGGGGTGAGATTATACATTTTTTTAGAATTTAGTGAGAGGTTTCCCATTTTGACTTGTGAGGAGAGACCACATACTTGTAAGGAGTGAGTCTACACAGTTTGGTTTGTATTTGATGAGTATGGGTGAAGATGGTGAATATATCCGTCATAATGATTTATCTAGTCCGTAGTAAATGACTTGTAGTAAAGGCATTCCAAATCCATTTATGACTAGGGCTTTGCCAATAAGCATATGAGGGTGAATAGATCCACCAGAAATATCTATCTAGTCTGCAACAAACGATTCATAATAAAAACATAGTAAATTCTTTTATAGTTGGCCACTTGGTGAAAGTTGGTCTGGATGGTGGATATGCATTATGAGGGGACTAGAGGAGCTTGAGCCAACATACATAGATGATAAGAGATATGCTTGCAGATGCACCAATATACGATTAGAGGAGCCTGAGCTGACCTCCCGAGGGGATTGAGACATTATGGTAGATACAATGAGAGCTACTTGCTGATTAGTATGGACTGAGTTGCTAGATGCTGACAATTAGTTGAGGATGAGATGGTTGCCGATTGAAGTTGGGACTTCTATGACTATGCGTGCGGTGGCAGAGCGGACATTACATGCTGATCATAGGCCCCAAATATGGTTGCTTGGCTATGTGATTGGTACTAGCGTTTTGTGTTTTGACAGTGATGGGTTTGATAGTGATAGGTTTTGTAAGATTGGTACCGTGAGAGTACACATATATGTATATGATTTCATATCGTAGATAGCTCCTCGGACCTGATACTTCATCAGAAACGAGTGACTATCTTTAGATACATATTTGATTGTACTTTTCTTGATGATATATATTTTATCTTTCATAAAAAAAATTTAAAGGTTCCATGGCCCCATGAATTACAGTTCAATGGTAGGATATTTATGCAGTCTTTTAAGTACTCATGGTTGGTTCGATTCTTGCACGATGACTAATAAAAAGTTTCATGAGGTTAAATTGAGAATTAATCGGTTGAAAGATTGGATACCTAGTGTAGCTAAAAAAAATTTAAAGGTTTCATGGAAGTTTCTCCTATCTCATGCGCTTTTGCTACTTTACTAGCTTGTAGATGCTCTCAGCAGTCAGCACTCGAAAGGCATCTCATTTTCGGTGATAAATGCATGGTTGCCTTAAGAAAATGAGTCATTCTTCCTACTCCAGAGAGCAGCAAGAGGAAACACCGTGAGATAGCAAACAAAGCAGGTGTACGATGAATTTAAATATCTCACTGTAACAACTCCACCAAAACTAAACTACTCCCTGCACTCTACAGCAATTGAAAATCACTGGAATTATTTGGATGTTGTTCTTAGGTCCTTTCTTAGGTTTATGTTGGAATCAAAACACTTTGACCAAGATGGAAGAATGAAACTGATAAATCTCGAAGCAAGAAAGAGATCAGAAATGAAAGAAGCGTAAATAAATTGATCTATACTTCATGTCCACCTTTACACCAACAATTTTCTCTAGACGCAGCAGTTCAGAGAACCAGGATCCAGAACAGAAATGTCAATCAAATCAAACGCAATTATCAACCTTGTTCTGCCTCCCTGTAATCCAGAGCAGAGTTCTCCTTGCAAATGAAGGTGTTTCATCTACCCTCGACACTGCTCCATCGTGGAAGCCACCAGCCTCCACATCTGAATCCAATTCCAGTTCGTTCCCGTTCTTACTCCGCCATTTGGAATCGTCGAGCTCAGCCATGGACGATGGGCTGCTGCTCTGCTTCAGCTTAAGGTCTGCTTTTCCACTTTGAATCACAGGCAATCTAAATGACACTGCCCTCCTTGCTTCCGCTTCCTCCTTTCTCTGCCGCAACCATATCTTGGACACTGAGAAGCTCTCTCTTTTCGGCAAACCATCATGCAACTTGCGTGCATTCTGTTCATCGCCTCTTGAGATTATCGCCGCATGGAAGCCATTGAATCCTTCTCTTCTGGAGTTGCAGTCGTACTCCGACCTCGCGCTTCGGCCCCCGGGATTCTTGAAGCTCGCGGTGCTCTTGACTGGCTTGATGGAAACCCTGAGGGTAGACCTCTCCTCCATTACGTACTCGAACGTCCCCATGGAAAAACACCTCCTTTGGTCCACTTCCCTGCCGCTGCTGATGCCACCTTCTTGGGTTCCACTTCCGCTAATCTCCACGCTCCTGAATTTTCCAAGCTTCACAGCCACATCGATCTCCTCCATCTTCGCCGCGGTTTCATCCCCAACATCGTCAATTGAGACGGATTCCCTTCTCTGGGAACTAAAACTATTCTCCCTGGAGCTGCTCTCCCCGCCGGATTCAAGAACGAGCACCATGGGGCTGCTGCTACGTCCGGGCGACAAGTCATGGAGGAGGCTCGCCCTGCACAGCGGGCAAGTGGAGTGGGACAAAAGCCAGGCGTCGATGCACTGGATGTGGAACGCGTGGCTACACTTGGGGAGAAGCCGGAGCTTGTCGTCTGCCTCGAACTCGCAAAGGCAGACGGCGCAGTCGAAAGGGTCCTTGACGCCGGCGATGGACTTGTACTGGAAGACGGGGAGGGCGTCAATGAAGGATTGATCGACGCCAGCGTCGTGGAGGTGGAAGAGCTGCTGCAGCTCGCCCTGGAAGGCCGTGGCATGCTCCGTTTCGTCCGGGCTCCTGTTGCTGTGCCTCAGGAAGTACCTCACGAAGAGGTGAAGGAGACCGGAGACGAAGAAGATGATGGCCAAGATTACTATGATCAAAAGGATGCTGGGGGTGATCCTGCTCCCAAAATCTACCAAAGGAGGAGGAGGTGCTGAAAGGAGACTCCTCCTCGCCATGGATTGATGCGACAGCAGGAGCATAGCTGGTTATGAACGAATATACAGCAGAGAGACGCAGATAACGACTCTTAACAGCAAAATTCCATGGCCAACGAAGCCGGCAGTAATAGAAGAAGAAGAAGAGGCTATTAGTTGAGGTCAAAATGCAGAGGAGGTGGTGGTGGAGAAATGAATGGTGGTGTCAGTTGATGGTGCCACAGAAATAAATGAATTCGATTACTACACATGGCGTGGACACGGATGATGAGAGCATCACAATAAAGATTTAAAAGGAACAGATCAGAGATCGCATAAAGATTTCAGAAGCCCATGTTTGATATCGTTTCGGTTTTGCAGAGGGCAGAAGTGTTTTGAGTTTTCGAGGTGAGTCTGTTAGTTCGTATCCAAACAAAGCTTCTCCTCCGTCTTCCTTTTGACTTTGCATGCCACTTTCATGATCTGTTTTGTCTTGCATAAGCACAGATAGTTGCTTGGCTTCCTGTCCTCCTCAATCATCAATGTCTGCGTGGAATTAAAAGGGTAGCTTGTCAAAGGAATAGAGTGGAAATCATGATTTGTGCCGGAAGACAGGGAGGTGAGGCGCTAGTTTTAGACTTTAGAGGGCCAGATTTCCCATGCTTTGTGTCTCATGCCTACATTAATCCAGTGAATTAATTTGAACAACAAAGTTTCAATATTTTCAATCACACATTCGGATTTGGTGTGATCCCGGCAACAATCGTGAAAAAAGTGTACGAGAAAAACGTGAGAAGAGAAAAGAGATATCATAGATATTTAACATCGTTCAGTGATGTGTCTACTCCACGGAAGCAAAAGTAAAATAGTCTTCATTGGAATTATCAATTAGAGTTACATCATATCATATGTATTTATACAACCCTAGTAATGAAGTAAGATGGAAATACCTCTATATTATTCGCATCGTCAACTCATAGCTCAAAATAGAATACGGCACGACCATGTCATATGACACGACTATGTTCCGTGACACGACTTGACCATTCTTTGTGGCACGACCATAAGATGGACTTTCTAACAACAATGATTGACTTATCAGTAGCCCACACAATCTAGCCATCCTGTACATCACGTTCGTGTGTTGTGACCTTCATATATGTGGCAAACAAGCGATTCACTCATCTCCAGTACTTCCGTCAATCCATTCCTAGTCCAACATGGAGGAGGTAAATTATGGATGACTAATAAATTAGTACAAGTGGCCAAGATGTGACCTCCATATATGAATCATACTCCAATGTGATTTAATTGCAGCGAGTGTTATAATTCAACAATAATTAGTCCTACAATTTGTTTAATGTGTCATACTTAGAATTTATTATAAGACTTTTAAATTTTTATTTTTTTAAAGTTGGCATCATGTATGAAGTTCTTCGAATTGACTAATTCTAAAGATGATCAGTCTGGTGAAATTTTTCACCTACTATCAAGATAAATCGGAAGATGCTCGTGATAGTCTAGACGACCTACATTCTCAGCCCCACTATCCATTGAAAGGAAATTCTTTGTAATTCATCGTAGATGAGTCTCGACCCTGAGATTTTTGAGATTTACACTTGAAAGTCTACCCCCTGTGTCCTGAGGGCGTGCTTCACATTGTGACTGCGTCAATAGCTGTAACCTTCAAATATGAATCATACTCCAACATGATTGTCGTGAGTGTTATAATTCAATAATAATTAGTCCTACAACTTGTTTAACGTGTCATAAGTAGAATTTATTATAAGATTTTTCTTAAATTTTTTTTAAGTTGACACCATGTATCAAGACCGGTCCGACCCTATAAAAATTTTTACCAATCATCAGAATAAATTGGGAGGTACTCGTAGTGGTCTATCCAAATGACCTGCTTTCTCAGGCCCTCCATTGATAGGAAAATCTCTACAATTCGTCGCAGCTGAGTCTCGACCTTGAGATTCTTAGATCTACAATTGAAGGTCCCGGGCCTTATCATTCTTTAATCTTTAAATTCTAGGAGTCATTTTTTGTGTACTCTTGGGACGGATAGTTAACTAGCGCATGATGATGTTATCATCATAAGGCCCTCATACACTATTTAACTGTCCAAGGTTTGTAGTCATCCGTAATTTACCTTTTCCATATTAGTCTGGAGACAAATAGATGGAAAGACTGGAGATGAGCGAATTACCTTTTGTCACTATAAGAATTATTTTTTGTATTCAATGAAATAGTGTCATCACGAGCCTTTAGCCACTGGAACAACTTAACCAGCAGTACCTACAATTTGTTCCAAAAATCAATTATCTTCTTAAGAGAAACTTGAAACCTGTGCAATACCTGCATTTAAATTATTCATAAGCTACTAAGGGTGTTGTAAGAACCCCTTATGGCCTTATTTAAATAAATTAAAACTATAATTAGCTTCGGATCCAAGGCTTATGCATTTATGGCTTGCTTGAAGACTGAGCAAGCGTCTTGTTGGTGTTTCTTTTACTTGTTTTCAATTTGTATCAGGCTTCTTCTTCTGCTTCTTCTTGTTTTCAAAATGTAAATTGAATTGCATGATTCCAACAAACTCTGGACAGACCACGCAACACCTTTGGTTAAGTTGAGACAATGAGCTCTTCCAATGAATAATAGAAGTCACATTTTGATCTGCCCACTGTACCAGTAATATTTAATAGTGGTCCATTGAAATGATATCACGACTTCTTGGATCTTGCATACAAATTTGCGCCACTTCACCAGTTGCCTTCAACAACTGCACATTGTCCCATCTTTCCCAACAAATAAATAAATGAACCAATGGTTATATTGCTTACATTTTCTCAGATGATTAAAAAAACATAGATATTTTGATCCTGTTTACTTGATTTTTTTCCCCATTTCTTTTTGTTCTTCTGCCAATAAGAGCACAAATCAATTTGGTTCATTGATTGGATGCACCTGTTCAAATAAATTTGATGGTTGTACAGATGATCAACTACATTAGTAGGGAAGATAAGCTGTTGCTTTAATCTTCATCTTGTCAACTCATAAATGCACAGCAGGGACACCTCCAGTGGTGATTGATGGTCATGGTGGTGGACCATATATATTTCCTATCTGCTATTTATCTTGAATGGGCCACCTGAAATCTTGAAGGACACATGAAGCAACCCGACTGTTTGAGATGCCTAACAAATTTATTAATCTCTTCACTAAAATGGTCATATATGAGAAAGTTGTTCTAAATGAGAGAAATACTTGGAAGCCAATAATGCATCAGAAAAATAGAAAGAGATTAATAACACTGATAGCAATGATAAATGGTGGTCCATTAGATAGGGATAGAGATACTACTACTACTACTACTACTACTACTAATAGTGTTGTTGTTTTTGGCTTGTGACAGATGGGGGGACACTGCACTCTGCTGCCTCTGTAGCTCAAGTCATTTTCCAATTCATCACCCCCAATTTAATTTGCATGCAATATTATTTTAATTACATGTGTCAGCTGTTTGCTTAATTCATGACATTTAAATTTGTTGCTGTACCTTGTCATAAACTCCAGCAATGCTAAACGCACTGTAAAGTTGTGCAATGTTTACTTAAATTTAATGAAATGTGTGAGTTGTTGTCTCTTGTTTTTTCTTCAGGTTTTGAGTTGTATGCTGGTGGCTTTGGCGGCACAGGAGGAGGGTTAATTCAGCAGATTGGTGTATTGTGTACGTGAAACCCGGGGGAAGAGAGTACGTTGCTTTCCATCACAGTTCACAACCCAACTTGTTGGATTTTGATTCTTCTTGAATGTTGATGGATGAATGGAATGGATGGATTACAGTTGAGTAATCCAACGCAGGGACCTGCAAGTAATTCTACTGAGCCATGAGGGTGCAATTGGTCCTCAAGAATTGTCTCTCTCGTTGCCCATTTGGGACGTTGGGTGACAGTAAAAACCTGCACTGCACAACAACACGAGAAAGAGAAAAATACACCACTGCTCGCAGTATTTGTATCTTTTCCCTTTGCTTAATTCGCCAACTAGCAAGACCATCCTTCTCTTAATTTCTCCTCTAGCTTTCCTTCTCCTTGTAACACTTGAACTCACAGCTCACCGCACAGACAAAGATGGAAGCAGTAGTTGCAGAAGAAGAAGAAGAAGATTACACAGAGAAGCAGCAGCTTGAGGTGCCTTAAATCTGTGCCTCTGTACGTGTGCAGTATATGATATTGGCTTAATAGGCTCAATCACTCTTCTTCTTCTTCTTTGGTCATTGTTTTGGTGTGTTAATTTCGTGTGCAAGATCTTGTAGTTTGTTTAGCTTGTGTTAATCTCCCACACCGGCATTCCTGGGATATGGAAGAAGGAGAAAGGGAGTAGGAAGTAGAGAACAAGATGAGACAAGGAGTCAACTTGCTTGTTACCTCTGTTATATATATATATATATATATATATAGACTGTAGTTAATTTATTGCCTCCCTTTTGCAATATGGAATGTTGGTGCTTCACTTCTTCTCTTCTTGCCTTTTTTTTTTTTTTTTTTCCATTTTCATTCTTTGTTTGCTCAACGTTCACCAATCTTAAATGAACTTTTTCGTTTTTGGAAAAAGAAGAGACAAAGAAAGTGGAGGGAGAATTAAAGAGGTGACGAGTTTTTCTCATTAATTATATAAAAATATACCTTAATTACCAGATAGTCCATAAACTTTCCCTTTTTTCATATATTTTTTTTATTTCAAAAAATACTTATTCGCCCTTGAGGAAGGAAGCTGTCGCACAACGTATGCAGCAGCAAAGTGATCAACACACCTTCCCCACCTGCCCACCAAGTGATCGACACAATACCTACAAGAAAAGAAGAAGAAGAACAAAACAATGCACAGCATAAGCAAAGCATCCTGTCGATTGACCAGCCTTGCTATTCCTTCGTTACTTGTGCATGATCTCCATGGCAGGGAAGTCGCCCTCCACCACCCTGTGCGAGTCCCAGGTATCTCCTTCATCCCCGAAAGCTTCGATGAATACATTCAAGTAGACATTGTCCGATTCCTTGCAGGCCAAGAGCAGATCATACTTCTTTGCTCTCTCGATCCTCATGATGCGCCAAAAGGGTCTGGTTTTTTGAGCTTTGAAGTCGAATGGATTGAACAAAGGCATGTGCTTCCGCTGCGCTCGAGTGATAGTTCGTGGGCACATTGTTAAAGGCAAGTAAGCAAACTTGTGAAAAACTTAGATTCCTCTTTGCGAAGTTTAGATGCTGCATGCTGAAATTGTTTTTGCTCCTGTACGAATCAAATCAACTTAGAATACTCATGGATCTGTTCAATCTGAACTTAAAATGCTTTGTAGAAAGCAGACATAGTTCTCCAACAGATGCTAAGAACATTGCATCTCAAATAAGTGTGTGCGCATGTGAATACTTCAGTCAATATGCTTCTCTTGATCTTGTCAGATATGTCAAAAGAAAAACAGGAATTTGAATTGTTTTGGATTTATGTAGTTACAAAATACATATCTCTCTCGAGTGGGGTAGTCAGGATTTTAGACGAATTCAATGAATCTAAAAAAAAAAAAATAATACAATACAAAATTAAATTATCCAACTCTAAAAACTTAAAAATACTTAAAAAATATAAGTTAAAAATTTTAAAAATTTCAAATATTAGTGTACATCGATTTTTACCATCCAAAAACTTAAATTTCAAATTTAAGGAACGAAAAATAAATTTAAATTAAAAAATTTTGACCTTAGTCTTTGTTTCTAGTTGAAACAACAATCAATTAATCCTCGAATCTTATCTATGACTCAAAGTAGAAAAATCATTTATGATTTTGCTTTCTCATAATATTTAGCATTCTTACATATGAGACATTTATTCTGATCTAAATAATCATTCAAATTAAAAACTTAATAAAATAAAGTTTATATTTTATAACTCACCTTCAATTAATGAAATATGAAAGAAGAAAGGAACAACTTATTCCTCTTATTACTGTTGTGGTTGGACAAAGGGAAAGGGTTGTTCGTTGGAAAAAAAATGAAGACCATTACTTTTGAGAAAAATAGAGGAGATAAGATAAGGAGGAAGAAGCAAAAGAGGACAAATTTGCCTTATTCGGTGAGCTTGACAAGGACACTAAAAGAACAAGACAAGGCAAAACTGGTTATTCTTGCGGTGCTAACAAAATTCTAGAAAACATGAGAAGAGAGAAAATGTGATGGTTGCTCTTGTCTTTGGAAGAGGGCAATGTTGCGCTTCTTGCTTGTTGGAGAAGAGAAAGGATAATAAAAGAGAGCTCTTGTGCTTAAGAAGAGAAGAGGAAAAAACTACAGGTTTATTGTCGTTGGAGAAGAAAAGGAGAAGGAAATGAGGAAGATGAAGGGAAAAATAAAAGAGAGGAATGAACGAAGGCATGACGGTAGCATATGACACGAAAAGGGTTGTTGCGTGTAGGGAGAAAAAAATGGAAAGAGAAGGTTTCCTCAAAAATACTTTAATTCGTTTTAAATCAATCGAATCAGTTTGAAATTTAAACTTGGTTCAGTCATAATTTGGTTAAATCAACTCCAAATCAATCCCAATTTGAACCAACATAATTCTTATCTCTGCGTCTACCCGTTGTATTTAGTTTGAACCGGATCCAATTTTAATCCCTGACGTGACAGTGGAAACTTCCACAGTACGATCCTCTGTCCGGTCCGGCCGCCGACCATGTTGTTTGTCGGCAGCGTGTGTCTTGAGAAGGACATCTTCGGCTGTCCCCTTTGTCTTCTTCCGCATCTTTTGTCTGCTATTGTGCCGAGCGGGAGAGCCGCTCGTCCATGCTGACGTCCGGGGGGGGGGGGGGGGGGGCACGCATACTGGACCGAGCGGGTAGTCCGCTCGGCCCTATACTCGGACGAAATGTAGACTCCATTGTTCCGCAGCTGTGCCAAGCGGATTAGACGCTCGGCGCATCACCCATCATATGCGAACTCATGAGCGTCGAAAGCTCAACCCGCGGTCCGACTATCTCCACGCCGATCGGGCACTACCTAAGTTTAATCCCCAATTGGCCAGGCGATCTTCCGCCCGACCACCCGTATGAGTTAACCGCCTTGACCGCCTTCCACGTGTCCTCGATAACTCCCCATACGGGACCCCACTCTTACCACTGGATCATATTCAATTCTAATTGCTATTAACAAATAATCTTCACCAAGGTTTTTCAAAATATTTTTGAAATTATTTTTCAAAAATCAATTTCCAACTATGATCTTTGGGTTAAATGTACATGACTTGTACACTTATTTTTCCTATGATTGGATAACACATAATCTATGAATTTTGATGAAACTAAAACTCAAATAGATGTACTAAATCAACATTTTGAATTTGTTCATCCTTCTAACATCTCACTTGTATCTATATGCATCAAAATACAAACAAGCTAACTTATAGTCCTTGTGAGATGTAAATATTGGTTTTCTTTAATCTAAGGGATCATACATTTCTAACTAGGCATTTTAAATTTTGATCATCCACCTAGGATGTCATTTGATAATTAATGTCATTGTCCTTAATTACACAGAATTAAAATAATTCATAAGGTATACATCACATGCATACTTTCTAAAAAATAATCTAAATATATCATAAATGAAATGATGCATGTATGAGATGTATCAAAAAAATTATGACAGTTTTCATAATGAAATATAAATATTAAATATGATGTCATGACATGTGATAGGACAAATAATACCTAGATTTTCATCTAAGTTTTGTCCTTAACCTATTTTTGCTAAGTTAAACATAATTTAACTTAAAAGTCACTTTTTTCGTTAAATGTGTCAAAATCCTAACTTAGCACATTTTGCCTTCTATTCTAGTTGTGTCAATTTAATTAAATTCAATTCCTTAAATATTTTAATTGATACATTTACTCTTCAAGAGTAAAAATTAAATTTTTATTTTCAAAGTGTCACAACACCTTGAAAATGCCCTAAGATGCCAACTTTTTTCATGGTTAAGTTAACTATCCTTCCAATTAGAGTTAACATTCTCTAAACCCATCTAGGGTGTAGAGAACATACTCTTAGGAACTCAAAATCTATTAGTACTCCTTTGGTATTCTAGGTACTCACTGGGGATAACTTTTCTAAATACCTTTCTAATGACTCTCCAAAGCTTCTTAGAAGCATTAATCATACTAGTCTCCTCAAAGTTAACTCTAGGTATTGCTTCCCTTGTAACTTTGACTTGACTCCTAAACCTAGGGTTAGTTCCATATCTATATGGAACTCTATGGTATGAAGGTATATCCTTTTTGATTTTATGTTTGTATCCCAAACACCTACAATCATTGGATGAATCTTGTCTATTTTGGCCTAGATTTTTGTTCTTGGATTATTTTTCTTCATTTGTCATTTCTCTAAGGTTAATTTCTATTTTTTCAAGTCTTGATCTCAAGACTTGATTTTCCTTTTATAAATCCTCAAACTTAGATTTTTCATTTATCTTTTGAGAATTTTTTCTTTTAGGCATATATCTATATTTCTTAGATTTCTTGCCTAAATCATTTTTTACCTTCCTATCCTTATGTAAGGTAGTTATAGTATGATACACTATATATTTTTCCTTAATCATATCATACTTCCTATTTTCATGATAAATGGTATTAAAATGATAGAAATTATTTCTAGCATATTTTTTTTATCATTTTTTAAGAAATTACGTCAATAAATGACATTTTGGGTTTACTTTTAAGATCTCCCTCTTGAATTGAGCTTCCTTCTCAGCTATTGGTCGATCTCCTCCACTTGGGCATTGATTTTAATAGTGTCCCTTTTGATTATATGAGAAGCACACAATGTGCTCCTTGCTATTTCGTATCATGCCCTGACCTCGTTTGATTTTTTTCGTTCGTCCTAGGTGCCACTAGGATTTTCTTTTTGACCAAATTAAGACACTTACTCTTATAGTGCCTTCTTTTCCTACACTCAAAATAAATAATATGATCTTTATTTTTACAACTTGAAATTGTTATACCTTTACTTATAGAAGTGACACATGATCCTTCGTTTGATCTTTCGTGACTTATAGAGGTGACATCATCTTCCTCCTCATCATCATTGGTAAAGAGGGAAACTAAGGCTTCTTCTTGATCCGACATCAATGATCTACACTCCCCCTCAATTCTTGAGGTGGATACCTCTTCAATTTCCTCCTCGAATGTTGGACAACTCTCAACCTCTGAATCCTCATATACATGAAACAAAGAGTTTCCCTCTTTACCTTTGTCTTTGCATTCCATTAAGGATAGTTCTTCAAAGAACTTCACAAATTTGCTCCATAGCTCCTTTGCATCTTGATAGTCTCCAATTTTGTACAAAATAATGCATGATAATAAATTAACCAAAATTTTGATTACCTTCTCATTTGCCTCGCATCTTTGGATTTGTTCCTCGCTCTATTTGCTTCTTTTGATGAGTTTGCCTTTGTTATCACTTGGATCTTCAAATCCCTCCATTAGAGCAAACCATTGCTCTATCTCCATCATGAAAAAAAAAATTTATCCTTGATTTCCAAATATCGAAGCTTGATGATATGAATGGTGGAGGTGCTCGAGTATCAAATTCGAGTCCATCTCGAAAATCCATCTTGAAGTTGAGCTCTCTAGATGAAATCTTTGACTTGTTGACTTTAGGACTTCAACTTCTTCTTCTTCCTCTAGCTCGTTGCCCTTTCTTGTGATGAGTCTGGTGAAGAGGGGAGCTAGAGGGGGAGGGGGTGAATAGCTGGCTTCTATTTCTTGATCTTCTTGATTGCGCAATGAAAACTTGGAAGTAATGCTAACTCCTTGTGGTTACTTGGTATCCACCTCATTAAGGTGACTAATTCAAGGATACACACATTGCGCACACATACACTATCAAAACCCTCCTTTTTGAAAACAATCTGGAGGTAGAGAAACCTCGTACAAACTCACATACAAAGAAATACAAGAAGAAGAAGATGAGAAGCTAATATAAAAGAAATCTTATAAGATTACAACAATGAAACCCTAGCTTGCTCTTTTTTTTTGCTTGGAAACATCTCTTGATCAGCTTGAAAATGTAGCAACACTTCACTCTAAGTCTCCAAGAACTGGCCATGTGTCATTGAGAAACTTTGAGTGAGAGAGATAAGAAATAGTGCCGGCGTCAACCCTATTCTAAGGCTCTTCGATTGTCTTGAATCACATAAGATTCTCCTTAAGCGATTACTAACTCTACAACATGTTCAGAATGACTATATTTTTGAACCTAAGTAATTACCCCAATTGCTTAAGAGGGTCGATCCCACTCCCTTGTACTCGATCATGAGAAAGGCCATAAGTGATTAAGCTACCCTGCTTAATTTCTTATCACGCTTTCTGTTTCATTATATAGAAGGCCTTAAGTGATCAGGATGATCACTTAAGTTATCCTGAATCACTTAGCTTAAGCGATTTAGGTCGCTTATGTAATCACGATTTTGAGCATTAGGCGATTAAGCTAGGCTTAATCGCTTAAGCTCAGCCCCAATCAATTTGATAACCCTAGCTCCTAAACTCAAGTCCTAGGGTTCCCTTCTTAACATCTGGTCAATAGTGACCTATTGGGAGTCCTCATTACCTAGCATCCGGTTATCGTTGACTTGTTGGGACTTCTTTACCAAGTGTCTAGTCAATCCTTTGACTCACTTAGACTTTTCTCCTCGTGCAAGTGTCTGGTCCTTCATGACTCACTTGGACTTCCAAACACTAGGTGTCTGATCAATCTTTGACCCACCTGGATTTTCTAATATTTGGCTTCACTCACCTTGACTTTTCACCACCTGACTTCACTCACTAGGATTTTCCTACTGCTCGGCTTCACTCACTGGGACTTTTTACCACCTAGTTTTACTCATTAGGATTTTTCCATTGCCCGACTTCACTCACCGGGACTTTCCAACTATCTGGCTTCACTCACCAAGACTTTCCCACTGTTCGACTTCACTCACTAGGAGTTTTCACCACCTAGCTTAACTCATTAGGATTTTCTCACTGCCCCGCTTTACTCATTGGGACTTTCCAACTGTCTGGCTACACTCACCAGGACTTCCTCATTACCTAACTTCACTCACCGGAACTTCTCATCACATAAATTTACTCACTAGGATTTTCTCACTGTTTGACTTTACTCGCTGGGACTTTTCAACTGCTTGACTTTACTCACTTGGACTTTTCATTTGTCTAGCTTCACTCACCAGGACTTTCCTCACTGTTCGGCTTTACTCACCAGGACTTTTAACACCAAGTGTCTGATCAACATTAACCCACTTAGTTTTTCTTCTTTTGTCAACCATCCTGTTAGGTTTTCCCTTGCATAATCTCTAGTTAGAACTTTTCTAGTCAAGTATTCGATCAACTTTGACCTACTTGCATACTCTCTCACTTTAAACTGATCAACCTTTGACCATAGGAGACTTGCACCAATATTCTCCCTAATAGACAAATGCACTTGCAATCTCTATATATTGTCAAGTATCAAAAATTAAGCTTGAGTCAAACTGGTTAACTTTGACCCAAGGATAATTGTACCAACAATTGGGGGGGGGGGGGGGGGGGAGCTATAAACTGTAAGTATTTCATAGTAGTTTTGATGTGGTCAACTAAGTTAAGTTAGGTCTTGTATAAGTACCTCGTTAGCGGAAGATGCAACTAACAAGAAGGATGACACAGGAAGAGAGTCGACGGGCTCGGTGCATTTGAAGGACAAGGTGCTGTAGAAGAGTACATTGGCGGATAGACACGTGCGACAATCCAAGGGATGAGAAGCCAGGGAGGAAGCCTGCTCGAAGAGAAGGTCAGAGTTGGGTTCCGGTGAGGTAAACTTCGGTTAGCTGGAGCATCACCCACGCGAAGAGATCAATTAAGGAGCTAATCTACCTTATATAAGGCACCTTCCATGGCTTGGAAGGTGCGTTCGATGAATAGTATGAAGACGCCTTCTAAGCTATTGAAGGCACCTTCCAGTGACCATTAGCAAATATAAAGTTTTATCTTCGCACGGATAAAACTTGCCACATTAGAGGCGCCTTCCAACCTCGGATAGAATTTTCTAGGGGCTATAAAAAGACTCTTGGAACTAAGAAATAGAACATAACTTGAACTACAACTCTTGTACTCTTTCCTAGTCTATTTCTTGAGTTGTTAACGTCTATAAGAGGCTTCTTCGCTTATAACAAAGGAGATCTTCTAATGCCATTCACTGCCTTGGATTAACAACTATCTAAGTTGTAACCAAGTTAATTTTTATCTTTCTTACGTCTTTCTTTTAAGTTGTTAGTTCAGTTTTATTATTGTTATTATAATTGTGCTACTAATCAAGTCCAAAGTACGAGAAGGGGTTAATTTTATTTTGTAGCCAATTTACCCCCTCTTGCCGACCCCGTTACTCCATCAAGTGATATCAGAGCTAGAACGATTCAAAAAGGACTGACCGCCACTGAAGCAATGAAACGATGGCCAATGCAAGCATTCATCCATTGAAGTTTGAGAGAGACTTCATGCAATTGAAACACTGGATGGAGGTATTTTTTAAAAATGGACTTTGAAATTCTTTTAATTATGAAATATGATTTTGTGGCCCCGAAGGACCAACATGGAGCTGAAAAAGAAGAGTACTTATGGACAAATAAAGAACAAGTTGACTTCATGGTGAACGATAAAGTAAAATTCCATCAACTGAGCATTCTTCCGTCCGAGGAGGTCAATCGAATCGGCAGCTACAATTTCGCCAAAGAGCATTGGGAGAAATTTCTGGAACTCTACGAAGGTGCTTCAGAAGCAAAGTTAGTAAGACGGGACATCCTCTGAACCCAGCTAACGAACTTTCGGATGGACAAGCACAGATCAAAGAACTCATCACTCAGCTCAACAATCTTAGAGAATCGATAACAAATCGAGATTTAATCTGGTATATGCTCAACGCCTTCCCAAGGACTCCAAAATGGGCATCCTTAGTAGATGCATACTACATCTCTAAGGACTTCGAGATAAGTATACTAGAGAATTTGTTTTCTATTTTTGAACTTCATGAAACTCGATGTGCAAATCCTAAAGAAACTGAAAAGTTGAATAATCTTGCCTTGAAAACCAAGAAAGAAGAACCACACTCTGAAGCATCAATCGATGAAGATGAAGCTACCCTAATGGTAAGAAAATTTAGCAGGTTTCTTAAAACTAATAAATTTAATAAGGCGCGAGCTAAAAACAATCCCGAAGCAAAAGGAAGATAGTATCAAGGATGACTGTCCTAAACTGAAGAACAAGGGCAAAATAACAACAAAATCAAAGCTTAAAACCCTGAAGGCGATGTGGGACGAATCATCGTTATCAAAATCAGAAGTTGAAGAATACGTCAAATTAGCTCTACTGACGGATCACCAAGGAGAAGATAAAAGCAGCTCAGAGATGAGCATCAATGAAAGAGGAGGATCTTCAGAAGAAAACTGTGACGAAGGGGGAGCATTAGAACACGAGGTAAGTGAGGTATGTGCACTATCTCCCAAACAATCTTTTAAATTTATCAAAATGTTATCTAAGAATATAGTACAACTAGAAAAAGATAATGCTAGATTAAAATTAAACTTAGCAAATTTATGCCCATTAGATATGTTTGACAATTTAAAAAAAAAAGAAAACAAAAAATTAACAGTATAAATAGAAAAATTGAAAAATGACCATACATGTTCAAACGATTTTCAAAAATCAATATTTAGAAATTATGATAGGCTCAATTGGTACATAAGAAATCACCAAGGACAAATTAAGAAAATCCCTAGAAACTATATGTTGGGGTTGCAAGGTTGCAAACATAATCCTACATTGAAAACACATGGAAAAGATCATGGGTTTATAAGAGAAAGATATCTCCATTTGCATGAGGCCTTTTGGGGAGAGCCCAAGAACAAAGTCATGAGGGCTTAGGCCCAAAGTGGACAATATCATGTCATTGTGGAGATATCTATTTTTTTTTTTTGATCCTATAATTGGTATCAGAATCTGGACTATCAGAAGATTTAATCGCCGACTGTGCATAAGAGATATGGTTTGATTGAGCAATATGAATATAATATTGACCTCGAACAAAGAAAGTGGGGGCTCCTATATTCGAATCAAGAGAACCAGACACTAGGCAGGAAGTCCTAGTATGTCGGGTGGACCGAGGGATAGGAAGACCTGGCGGGTCGAGGATCAGACATGGGAAGCCTGTGGTCCTTTGTTCGAGGGGGTGATTGTTAGTGTTGCATGGTTGCAAACATAGTCCCATATTGAAAACACATGAGAAAGATCATGAGTTTATAAGAGAAAGATATCTCCATTGGTGTGAGACCTTTTGGGGAGAGCCCAAGAGCAAAATCATGAGGGTTTAGACCCAAAGTAGATAATATCATGTCATTGTGGAGATGTCTAAATTCTTTTAGATCCTACACTATGTACCTCCAAAATTTTAATAAATCTAGTAGGTAGGAACCTATATTAGGTTTTAAAATCTTTTTTAAATTAAATTCTAATTTTTTAATTATTAGAATAGAAATGGTCTCGATTATAAAAATATTTTTTTAAAAAAATTTTCGACACATATTTTGAGTTGAAAATTTTGCTTATGCTATATGATGATTTAATCTATAAATAGATTTTTTTTTCAATTTTTTTTTACTGTTAAGTTATTTCTTATAAAATTATTAACGAAAATTATACTTTGTAATTTAAAATTATTTTGCAGACTTAAATTTTGAAAATCTTATTTTTCTGTGATAAAACATAATATTATCTGTCAAAAAAATATTTTTAAAATTCTTTTACAGTTAAGCTATCTTCTATGAATTTATTAACAAAAATGGTACTATAAAAATTAAAAATATTTTTCTGACATTTTTTTAATAACTTTTATTTTTCTGTGATGAAATATGATATTCTCTATCATTATAAATATTTTTAATTTTTTTCAAATAATGTATGAATTATTATCAATTATTTTTGAAAAGATAATTGTTAATATTAAAAGTTCAAGAAAATAGAAATTTTAATTTTTTTTCTACCATTAAACAATGTCTTTTACACATTCAAGGAAGATAATAGAATTTTTAAAGTTTAAAAAATATTTTTAAAAATTTATATTCAAAAATTAGTTTTTGTAATGAAATGATTTATTTCTTTTCAAATACAAAGTATTTCTTCATGTGAATTTTTATATTGATCTAACATTGTCCGGTTGAAGTTGACAAAACTTTTCAGGATTTTTTAAAATCGATAAGTAATTTTTAATATTATTTTTTGTCAAAATAGGAGATTAATTAGTAAAAACATAATATTTTTTTGAAAATTATTTTAGCTTACTAATAATCGTTGTTATGTACCCCTAGAATTTTTTTTCCAAAATTTTCTAATAGTTTATTTTTCTAAATTTTTTAATTGTTAATGCATTTTTCTCAAATATTCTTTTCTATGTGATCAAAGTGGGAGAAATATGTAAAAATTAAGAGGGATTAAGGATTAAGGGGGAGTTAGGACTTTTTTACTTAACATTGCAAAAATCTTAAATTAGTTATTTCATTAAATTGTAACTTCTTTATTTAATCATGTTATTACTTCTTGTTTAACTCTAACTTTAACTTGGGTTGATGCACATCAAAAAAGAAGAGATTGTAAATACTCAGTAGTAGTTTTGATGTAGTCAACCAAGTTAAGTTAGGTCGTATGTATTTGATATTTGTGTCTAAGTGTGCAGGAGCTTAGGAACACAAGAAGTTGAGCGGAAGACGCAGCTAGCGAGAATGATAGCACTAGAAGGGAGTCGACGGGCTCGCTGCATCCGAAGGACGAGGTGTTGCGGAAGAGTACACCGACGGATGAGAAAGATGGACATGGCGATCCGAGAGACGAGAAGCCGAGGAGGAGATCTTCGACTGCAACGAAGGAGATCTTCTAGTGCTTTTCACTGTCTTGGATTAATAACCATTTAGGTTGTAACCAAGTTAATTTCTAGCCTTTTTACGTGTTTTTTTAAAGTTGTTTAGTTCAGTTTTATTATTGTTATTGTAATTGAGTTACTAGTCGAGTCCAAAGTACGAGAAGGGGTTAATTTTATTTTATAGGCAATTCACCCCCTCTTGTCGCCCCCACTGCTCCATCATAAATAAGCCGAGCCGAGCCTTGGGGTGTTTAAGCTTATTTGATAAGATAATCAAGCCGAGCCAAGCTTAAAATGAATCAAGTCTTTAAAATGATTGTTCAAGCTTAGCATGATTTATTTTTTATGAGCTTGAGTCTGTTTGAAGTTTGGTTCGTTTAAATGTTATCAAGCTTTAAATTCAAGCTTGGTTCTGGTTCATTTATATGTTATCAAGCTCTTAATTTAAGATTGTTTGATTGTTTGAAACTTTTACTTATTTGATTGGTTATTGAGTTTAATAATTCAAACTTATTTGCTTATTATTATTTTTGTTTATTTAACATGTTGATATGAGTTTTATTAATGAACATAGTTCGTGAACATTATTCACGAACATTAACGAGTTGAATATAAATGTGTTCAAATTTATTTAGTTTAACTAGTTATTCAAGTTTATTTATTTAATTAATCCAATGTATATTAAACGAACATAAATAAATTCTTACCAAGTCAAATATCAAATTTATTCATTAATATTTAATTCATTTACAATTCTAGGGGTCTAGGCCGGTCTCTACATCAAGGTTTAGCTTGATAACATTTTAACTAAAATTTTTGTTAAATGCTGGCAATGCTCTAGTGGTTAGCTGATCAAGACATTTAGTCTCTGGGTTCTTTGATTCACTTTTGTTTGCCCTAAACTCAATTTAAATGGTCCTCTATATTATTCAAAAAAGGTTTACAAAAGATTTGTTAAAAAATAACAATAGAAAAAAAAATAGCAGGTTTGATTTGAATGTTTGGGGATAGAATTTTGGAATCTTCAGCTATCTGAACTTACTTGTTATAAAATATCAATTATTCTTTATGTTAAGTCTCTAGGTTTAATTAAATAATGTTAACTTCAAAGATAATACATTAACATCAAACAAATAAAAATTTAAGTAGTCTTGAAATCCTAACAATGTCAAAATAAAAATTATCTAAAAAATAAAAATGATTCAAAGACTCCTTAAAAACTTTAAATAATATTTTTTTTAGTTTAAAATTGGATCGTTACGAATTATATCCGATAACAAACATAGATAAATTTCAATTTGAAATATTATAAGCCTATGATTTCATCTGATTTAAAAGTTATGATCTTATAAAACTTATAAATCTCCTAGTTTGGTTGGTCTTTCTTGATTCCTTCTTTGATTTGTTCCTATTAACACCTGGAAGGGCAGGAAGGCAGTAGACAAGTAGATGAATATGCTAATTGTGATAGAGACTCGACTAGTAAAGAATGGCAGTGGCAGGAGACTGACAAGAATAGGCTACTCAATACATGTTAACTTTAAGCGTAATTTGTTTGGCAAAAACTAGAAGAAAAATTTTAGTTAATGGGTAAAAAGATGACAATTTGAGAGTAAACTTAAATAAATAAAAACAATATAGATCCGAACGATCAGGCGTCTCAAGATTCCTTGAGGCCCTAGGTAAAAAAAATTAAAAAACAAATTTTTTTAATATATTTTTAATTTTCTTTAACATTTTTTATTTAGATTTAGACCCAAAATAATAATTTTTAAAATTAGTTATTAAAAAGAATTAAATATTATTTTTTAAAAAAAACTAATTTTTGATATAAAATTTAATTTTCTGACGGATTTGATAATAATTTTATTTTTTATTAATAAAATTATTAAATTATTTAGTTTTTTTAGTTAGAATGTTAAATAGACTTTATTAATTTTAATTTTAAAAAAATTTATTTTTACTAATACATTTTACTTTGTATTTTATGATAAAAAAAATTTCTAATTCATATTATTATCGAGAAACAAAAAAAAAGAACAATGTACTGATGAGAGAACTATTTGGATTTTTAAGAAATATTGAGGAGAAAAGAATTCATTGGGTTTTATAAGAATAGTATTACTAATTACAAAATAAAATGGAATCCAAGCAATAATAAAAAAAGAAAAAAAATATGTCAATTTAAAAATGAATTATATTTAAGATAGAATAAAATCTCATATAAAATTATGATAGACAATTAATGAGGAAATAAATATAAGTACAAGGTATAAATAGGGAGTGGAATCGAATTAATTGACAAGATGTCATTAATAAATTAGTAAGACATTTATAATTAATTAATATTAATGATGTTAATTTAATTTTTTTAATATCTTTAATTAATTAATAAATAACCCCAATAAAATTGAGCCGGGCCTGCGAACGATCCTCTAGTGTCAATTTTACCAATACAGAAAGAGATAAATGTAAATATATCATGGGATAAACTCTAGATTGTTAATTTTTAGAATCGATCTCTAATTGAAATTTAGATGGCATGATGCAACGGTCATCATTCAGCAGATTTAGAAAAAGAAAAATCTCAAATCGAAACCAATTAGATTTGTTAAGTACCTTTTTCTCGGCAACTTTGATTTGATCACGTTTTTTTATTTTTTTTTAGCGATAAATTTTTTGATCGTTTCATCCGCGAGTCGTTAAATCCTTCTCTCCAGTGTAAAAAACAAAACGCACGCACCGTAAATCGACTAAAACTAATCCCCTCGCCGTCCCCCAATCTGCCCTCATGCCGCCGTCTGCCGTCGCTCAAGATCCCTCCAATCTCCTCCATCTCGGCCTCCCCCTCTACCTCGAATCGTTCCTCTCCCTGCTCCCTGCCACCGACTCTTCCGCGCGCCTCAACTCCTCTTGCGCTGTCCGCCGCCTGTCCGCCAGAGCCGCGCTCTGCGCGGCCGTATCTTCCCAGCCGCCCTCCAAGCTCCACCGACTCTGGAGCGAGTTCAACCGGTTCGTGCAGACCCACTGCGAGCGCCGCGCGGCTATTGGGCTTGCCTCGCTCGGCCTCTCGAGTGAGGCGAACCGGCTCGACATTGACGACCCTGGAGTGGTGGAGGATGATGAAGATCCATTGAAAGGGGTGGTGAAGGGTGAGAAGCGGAAGAAAGTTTTGATCTTGATGAGCGACACCGGCGGCGGTCATAGGGCGTCGGCCGAGGCCATTAAAGCTGCCTTCAACGAAGAGTTCGGGGACGAGTATCAGGTAGTGGATTGTGGCATTGTTTTGTCTTCTCAGTTCCTTTTCCCCCGTTTTTTTTTTCTGGTCATAGTAAAAGTTCGTGTACATCAGAATCATTACTTGCCTAATTCTGATGCAGGTGTTTGTGACGGATTTGTGGACAGAACACACACCCTGGCCGTTTAACCAACTTCCTAGGAGCTATAACTTCTTGGTGAAGCATGGTGCCTTGTGGAAAATGACATACTACAGCAGCGCCCCTCGTTTGGTGCATCAACCACACTTTGCAGCAACTTCTACGTTTATAGCTAGGTGAGAGTTTTCTACGTAATTTTTTCTTTGTTTTCTTTCTTTCGAAAATGTTTTTAAAAAATAAACAGATTTTGAACTGCCAATGCATTTAGTGCTGAGTAGAATTGAATCGTGTCTCTGCCAGACTACATTAATAAGTAGGGATCATAATATTTTTGATAAAGTAAACATATGAACAATGAAATCCGATAGAAAAAGGTATACAAGCACTACATGGCTTGACTTGATCCTTTTTGGTTTTAAGTAATAAGTAATAATACAAAATCAATGTTCACATGGGTGTAACATTACATTAATTTAAGTTTAAAAATGCTAAAATGTGTCAATAGTCGATACTACCTCAATTCTCTCCTTTTTCCACTTCAATTTAAAGTGGCTGTGTAAATATATGCTGATAGTCAAACAAAAAAAAGGAGTGAATTTGAATCTTAATACTGCTCTACTAATTTACTACATCTTGAAGCCCTTCAGAGGTTCAATGGGATATTTGTGACTTTAATCACATGTCAAGTGTGTTGTTATTTGTTATGCATAATGAACTTTTTGATAGACTTTTGACTAAGTAGATGCTACCAGATTTTGGTTTGTTCCAGTTCTCTAAATAGTGATCCAGTTTTCCTTAAGAGAATTAAATTTATAACAAAAAAGATACTATTTATTATCAATAAAATTTTTAATCTCTATGAATGAGTTGATATGAAAACATAGCTCAAAAATTTTCTATTGTCCTTTCCCTGTTCCTTTTCCTCTAACTTAAATAGTTTTTGTTCATCCATAGAGAAGTTGCAAAAGGGCTAATGAAGTACCAACCGGATATTATTATTAGTGTACATCCATTAATGCAACATGTTCCCCTTAGAATCTTGAGGTCAAGAGGTCTTTTGAAAAAGATCATCTTTACCACTGTTGTGACAGATCTAAGCACATGCCATCCAACATGGTAAGCATTATTAATTTGAATCTGTTACCTGCTTTTTCTTCGTGAGGTGATTGCGTTCCTTTTATTGTTGTCTTAGGTTCCATAGGCTTGTAACAAGATGCTATTGCCCTTCTTCTGAAGTGGCAAAGAGGGCATTAAAAGCAGGACTTCAGCCTTCCCAGATCAAGATCTATGGACTTCCTGTGCGCCCTTCATTTGTTAAGCCAGTGCGATCGAAGGTGCTTTCTACTAAAATATTCATTTTCCACTTAACAATCATCCTCTTTTCAGGTTTTACATATCTATAGTTGTTATTCATTATCAGAGGTTGTGTGGCAAAGCAATCATGCTCAACTTGGAACTCATAGACAAAACAAGAAATTAAAATTTTTAATGGAGTAAATGCTTGTTAGCAATCACAACATCTCTTATACAATCACTCATAAAAGACTTGATTGCTGACAATGTAGATTGCAACTTGCACATTAAAAAGTGTGTTAATAACATAAACAATTGATCAGCCACAAAAAGGAAGTTTTTTGGCGATTAATTTATTTAATTTATTCATCGCCTTAAGTCTTTTAAGTTAAAAATATTAATTATAATATTTATTGGAAAAAAGGTGATATCACTCACCCAAGCGGCCTATCATTGTCGACCCCATAGCAAAATACAGGCAGGTAAATTACGGGGGGCATTTTGCCCTAGTTCAACCCTTTGCACGGGAAGGCTAGGCACCCAACGAGATATTTTGGATGTGCTAGGAATTGATCCCAAGACCTATTGGAGAAAACACCCATGCAGATACCAATAGTGTCAAGTGAAATGATAGTATTTATTGATCCATGTATACATTTGTCATTAGTGACAAATGTTTTTGTTATTAATTGACTATTATTTTATTGTATCAGATAATAGTGTGACCAAATTTCATGACAAAAAAAATTTAGTCATATATATAATCATCATCCACAACTTTGTCACTGAAAATGATAACCAAATGGATTGCCCCCACTTCTTTTGCTCTTGCATAGACTGACTATCATGTTGAAGAGAGATTTATTTGTAAAATTTATAAACAGAAGAAATATTGTACAATCTTTAATCCCAAATTCCTTTAAAAATAGAATGATGCATATTAATCTTCAATCGGATGAAGTTTGTCATCCAAGCCAATGAGAAGGATAAATTGAATTGTTAAGATGAATTGTTGTTCCACAAGGAATAAATCAACGACACCATTAAGAACAGATTGATCAATCATAGAAAGGAAGCTTTTGATGACAAATTTATTTAATTTATTCATCGCCTTAAGTCTTTTAAGTTAAAAATATTAATGATAATATTTATGGGAGCAAAAAAGGTGATACTGCTCACCACAAGCGTCCTAGTATTGTCGACCCCATGGCAAGATACAGGTAGGTAAATCACGGGGACAGGTCCTTTGCATGGGGGACGTCAGACACCCAATGAGATATTTTGCATTGACTCCAACACCTATTGGAGCAAACACCCATGCATGTACCAACTTTGTCGACCTATGGGGGTGAAATGACTGGAGCAAACGCCCATGCGGAATGTGTCATTAGTGACAAATGTTTTTTGTTATTAATTGACTATTATTTTATTTTATCATATAATAGTGTGACCAAATTTCATGACAATTTTTTTTTAGTCATATATATAATCATCATCCACAACTTCGTCACTGAAAATGATAACCAATGGATTGCTCCCACTTCTTTTGCTCTTGCATGGACCAACTATCTTGTCGAAGAGTGATTTATTTGTAAAATTTATAAACATAAGAAATATTGTACAATCTTTAATCCTAAATTCCTTTAAAAATAGAATGATGCATATTAATCTTCAATCGGATGAAGTTTGTCATCCAAGCCAATGAGAAGGATAAATTGAATTGTTAAGATTAACTGTTATTCCACAAGGAATAAATCAACGTCTCCATTAAGAACAGATTGATCGCGACAGTAATATAGAGGTATCAGATTAATAGACCTTCAGTTAGTGTAGTATTGTAACTAGAGCATCTACACTATTAGAACTACACTATCATGTGGTAATGCTGTAACGACAAGGGAGGTGGAAAGAAGGGTTGGCAGCAACTGTGGGAGGAATAAGGTGTCCTCTTTGGATCAAGTTAGAAGTTAGAGGTTAAAGTGGACAAGGAACTCATTGCAAGAGCTGTCTCACAGCTTATATATTCTCTCAAAACCAGACTAAATTTAGTCCATGTGGGACTGTTGTTCTAATAATCACATTGTTTATTTGTGTCTGATGGCATGCAATTTGCTGCTAAAAGCCTGACCTTCCTACAATCCATGTTTATATCTTCAAAGGAATAACTATTTGCTACTAAAAGCCTGATAATGCTTTATATATTTATTTTGAATATATTTTCTCTTTTTGATTTACACCAGGTTGAATTAAGAAAAGAGTTAGGAATGGTTGAGGATTTACCTGCTGTTCTATTGATGGGAGGTGGAGAAGGAATGGGTCCTATTGAGGCTACTGCTAGAGCTCTTAGTGATTCATTGTACAATGAAAATGTTGAAGAGCCTATTGGCCAGATACTCATAATATGTGGCCGTAACAGAAAACTAGCTGATAGATTGCAGTCAATTGACTGGAAGGTTCCTGTTCAGGTACATTAATTTCTATTGCAGTGATGGTTGTAGTATACTCAGGTAGTATAAATAAATTATTGACCTATGAGAGTGATCTCACTCTCAAAATGACTTAGAAGAAGTAGTTAATTATGTTCTTAAGTTCTCTGAAACCATCTTCAAAATATTGGATTTAGCTCAAGGTTGATCAATCAGAATCAGGGTTTTTTTTTTGTCTTAGTTAATTGACATCATTCATTCTTTGGCTGCAGCAAACGATAGTACTCCAAGAACCACCAGAATTACTTAATAAGCATGTTTAAGTCATACTTTCGAAAATGGAAATGTAATCTAATTTGAAGAGACAAAATTATGTGGAAGAAAACTCAAATTACTTGTAAAGAGAGTTTCCATGATGTAGCGCCAAATTCTTAGTATTACTGGTGCTATGTTTTGTGCATTACTTGCATTATGTTATTTCATTTCAAAATAAGCCTTTGATAAATATAATATGCAACGTTCAAATAATTTCTCTAAATCCTCTTAATTTTCTAGGTAAAAGGTTTTGTCACTAAGATGGAAGAATGCATGGGTGCATGTGACTGCATAATTTCAAAGGTGAATTCTCAGTAGCTTTAGTTTCTTCCCACATTCTTCCGATTATTCCGAGGAACACCTAATCATTTTGTATATTCTATAGGCAGGGCCAGGAACAATTGTAGAAGCCATGATTCGAGGACTGCCTATTATTCTGAATGGATATATTGCAGGGCAAGTAAGTTTGCTGAACCTTTTTCTATTTGCTGGTAGAAACTACTGTTTGTTCCATATTAGCTATAATGTCTCTTCCAAACGTCTTATTGTCAAGTATTTTGGGCTAGAATTGTCAATCTTGACGGCACTCCCTATTTTCAATCATTGCATTCTGAACTTAGACTATAGCCGGGGGAACTCTGTTTAAATGAACTTAAATTGCTTACCTTGTTTGTCAAGGTTAAAGGAATGTTACATGAAAGCTTATAATGCGATCAATCCTCCTAGCTATATCTTACGAAATTCAAGAGAAATTAGTACGCTTTTAGTTTGGTTTCAAACATTGAATGATAGAATTTACACATCAAACGCAGTCTCAAAAATCTTAAAACTTTTGAAATGATTTTATATCAATGAAATCAACTATTGGATTTTTATTCCATCATTAAGATCTTTTGCATGCACTTGTTGACCTATTTTTAGGTTGTCTTTTGCAGACATACGATCTTTAACTCAATTAGTCTATGTCTTGATGACAGGAAGTCGGTAATGTTCCTTATGTCGTGGATAATGGATGTGGGAAGTTCTCAAAATCTCCCAAAGAGATAGCAAAGATAGTTGCCCAGTGGTTTGGTCCAAAATCTGACGAACTCAGGGCCATGTCTCAGAATGCTTTAAAGCTAGCTCGTCCAGATGCCGTCTTCAAAATTGTTCGGGATCTACATGAGTTGATTAGAGAGAGGAGTCTTGTGAAGCAATATTCTTGCACAGCTTGAATGAGCATGAATCCTGCAAATTTTGATTCATTTCTGCAAATTCCTGTCACAGATTGAATTTCTACTCGACCGATGCAATTGTGGTTGTTGTTGAAATTAAAGGACAAAGGTTCGATCTAGATAGTAACGTATAAATTTTTGCCACCTCAAGCATTTGTTGATCTGAGCTATAGTATCCATGAACGATGAGCAACTGTAAAATTTTTTTTGCCTATGGGCATATATTTACATCTTGTCATGCTGTTCCTAAATCTTCCCATTGGTTAGCAGTGAAGCAGCCCTTCACCATTCATGTTAAATCTTAACTAGAAAATCAATTGAATTGAAACTAACAGTTAAATGTAATCAAGAGACCACCCAACATGATCTGTTCTCATGCTTATGAACTTGGATTACAGTTACTCTAGTAGATTGTCAAACTCAAACTCGTACAATTTAGAAATTTCATCATCATAATCATTTATACAAATCTACAAGATCCATTTAACCTATGGTGTAGGATGCAGATGGCAAGTTAATAACTGTGCTCTTGATTTTTGTCATCATATTGATGGTATTAGTTATCCCCTGTGATCCAATTCCACTTTCTTTGAGACCCTGAAATTGAGACAAGCCTAACTTAAACACATTAACAATGAATGATCAAGGTATTTGCATTTTCCTATTAGAAGCAGTGGTTTAAAACCTGGAATGGGAAATGGTCAGGCCCTCGAGCCGGTGCAGAATTTATCTGAACTGTCCCTGTCTCCATGGCATCACTTATCATGATTGCTTTGTTGATGTCTCTTGTGAAGATGCACCCCTAAAGAAAACACTAGTTAGTCCCAATTCAGTGCAAGTTTTAATGTTAGATATCATTATGATCATATCATTTGTGAGAAAGAATCAAAATGGGATATTTATGTTCTTAAAAGCTCAGTGTCATCTGTGACCTCCCTCAGAATGAAAAATAGCATACCTGAAGGCCAAAGTTACTGGCATTACAATGGTGGATACCTTCCTCAACATTAGTGATCCTAATCACAGGCAGTACAGGTCCAAATGGTTCCTCCCAAGCAATTCTCATATCGGGTCGAACATGATCCAATAGCAATGGCCAGATCAGATTTCCTTCCCTGCGATACTCCTGGCAAAATGTTGCTCCTTTTTCCTTGGCATCCATAACCAGATCCTCAATGAAATTTGCAGAAGATTCTGTTACAACTGGAGTAATGTCGCAGTTCTCCTCCGGCGGTCCAACAGTCAATTTTGCCATTTTTGCTTTGACCTTCTCGATGACAACATCAGCAATGGAATCCATGATTAGAACTACCTTAACAGCTGTGCATCTCTGACCACTGTGGTGAACAAAAGGAAGACAAAATTTGAATCTTGCAGAATAAAGTCTCCGGCAAATGAAATCGGTGGAAACCTCTTCCAGGTTTCCACAAGAAATAAAGATGAGAATTGACCTGTAAGAGTAACCTCCTTTCACGATGTTTGCAGCGACTAAATCAAGGTCGGCATCTTCAAGTACAATGCATGCATCCTTCCCTCCCAGTTCCATCTGCAAAGGGATCATTCCAGCTTTCTTTGAAATGGCAATCCCAGTATCACCTCCAGTAAAGCTGATGATATAGAACAGCAACAAAACTTGGTAAAAGTGAAAGGGTGCCAAAGTTGACCTAGTTTAGAGTTGTAACAAGATATGCACCTTATACAATTCACTCCAGGGTGCATTGTTAGGAAATCACCTATTTCAGATCCTTTGCCTGTGACAGCACTGATGAGGCCTTTGGGGAAACCAGCAAGGTGAAAACAGTGAATCATGTGAAGAGCAGCGACTGCACCCTGGTCAATAATAGGGGGATGAGATTTCTCAATAGCATTTGCAAGATTAGGGAAACAGGAAAAAAAAAAGGGGGGAAAAGAGAAAATACTAGAGTTTGGTAGTATAGATGAAAACTTTGCCTAAATTTACATACCTGAGTAGGAGGCTTGAGCACAAGGGCATTACCCGCGATAAGTGCAGGTGCAATTTTAGAGACAGCTAAGTTAACAGGATAGTTGAATGGAGGAATAGCCAAAACAACGCCAAGAGGAATCTAAAAAGAAAGACTTCAAAATTAGAATATACTTACTTCTAGTTGAATAGATTTGTAGCTAAAGATTAATTTACAGAGGTCAGCAAATGAGATCATAGATTCATATCTGGTGTGATTAGATTATTTTAATAGTTTGCATTTGTGCATTTCCACCTTTAATCTTGAAATAACTACTTGAAAAGTATGTATCTGTTGTGCTCCACTAATTAAACTTCCATAATTCTTGATATGAAAAAAGAGAGTTCACTGCAACCCAAGGAGAAAAATATAAATTATTTGATTTGCAATAACTAGCAGCCGCAAGCAGCTCAGATTGCATCACATATTCACATTGAGTACACACAAGTTTTTATTTATGTAACCATGCTATAATTGGAGATCTATGGGCAGAGATTGCTCAGGTGCTTTACAAAGCTACTATAGGACAGGACAATTTACTTTGTGCGCATCTTGTGTCTTCTGAATTTTAAATTGTAAGGGTGGGCTTATTTACCAATACAAAAGAAGAAAACAAAGATGATCACCTTAGAACTCAGGCAATACTTGGTGCGTTCATTACCAGGGAAACTATCAGATACCAGGAACTTGCCCTCTCCGAGTACCCTAACTCCTTCCTCAGCAGTATATGATACTAAATCCCCTGACCTTACCACCTTCAAATCAGTCGGTAGAGTACATTAACTAAGATAGAGATGCATAGAAGCAAACAGAAGAAAGTAGCCAGACAGCCATGATAAATTCTACCTCAGTGACTGCATCCCTTGCTGGTTTGGCAATCTCTTTGACAAGGCACTCAGCAATGGGGCTCTTGTGCTCTTTCAGGATTGCAGCTGCCTTGTGGAGGAGCTCCGCACGCTTCCAGAGTGGTGTTCTTGCCCACAGCTTTTGAGCTACCTTTGCAGCCTCCATCACCTTGTTAACTTCCTCCTGTGTGCATGCTGTACCAAATAGCTAGCATATCAAAAGAAAGAAAGTGGGAAGGTAAGATATTAAATGCACAAAATAGTTTTTTCCCTTTTTCTCACACAAAATACAGTATAATAGGGCACTGGATTAGCAAAACATCATACCATCAGAGAATCAATAACAATGAACTTGCAGATGTATTAGGCCTAAAGTACAAAAAGTGTTTCTAGAATGATTGTCCTCCCTCTCTATCATTCTTATTCTCCCTAGTCTTCTTCTTCCTCCCTTCTTTTCTCTTTTCTTTCCCAACTTCAACTACTGCATCGAAAAATGCTGTGCACTCAATGGACGAGCTGTAGAAATGACTAAAAAAGTAGTCGCTTGCTGATTTCTTCTGCATCAAACAAACACAGGAATCAATCTGCAATCCCTTATATAGGCATGTGCACAAGTGAAATGGCCCCTTGGGCTGGCACACTTGGTACTTGCACATGGTGTTGTTGCAATAGGTCATGAGGTCGACTCTGTGCGAAATGTATTGCGTGCAAAGAACCACTGTGCTGGGTGAAGCCCTCCATGATTTACTTCCTTTCAGATCGCATGGGGCAGTCTTGGAGGGGCTCTCCGGGTGAGGGTTATAACTGTTTTTTTTTTGCTGCATTGTGCACAAGTGGAATGAGAGGTAGGTGGATCACACTCAAGTTTGGTATTTGATAAACAAACTGACGAGGTGAGTGGAACTAGGAAGAGCTTTATTGTCAATGGACTGGTGAGGAATGTAGATGAATGAATGGGATTGAGACGAGCGCCCACGAGAACTTTGGCCTACTTCTCTGATTCTATGGCATGTCGCACCAAGTTCCTCTTTCTCATGTTGGAGAACAAAATAGTCAGATGGTCCTAGAGAAGAAAAGATGGGATGAGGAAGTGGGGCAATGAAATGTTGTGGTAATTTCAGTCATCAAGCTCAGTAAAACTTTGATCTGAGCGTTTTAGATTCTTATTGACCAAACAAAATTGTTGGTTTCCTGAGAATTCAGGAATCCCCTTAATCTTGAATATGAAGATGATGAATGAGATCTCAAAGAGCTGATTTGCCACGCGTCCCTTTAGAAGCGTGCTGATGAGATTGGCACCCCTAGTCGGAGGCAATCCTCTGAAAATGGCAGCCTCAATCCTCCCAAAAAGGCTAATTTTTTAGGGGAAGTTTCAAGTAGTCGCAAAACCTCCAATTATAGGTAATCTAGAGTTCTAAAACAAGAGGAAGATGAACTTATTGAAAAAGAAAAAAGAAAAAAGGAAAAAGAAAAAAGGTTGCGATCACAGGAATCCAGAGATTCCTTGAGACAAAATAACATGTTCCAAGGGGGGAAAAAAGTTTGAGAAGGAGCTCAAGCATCACCTTGAACCTTGAACTGAGGTTTCCTGGTGGTGGGGTTGATGATGGAGACAGACTTCCCGGAGGCTGATGTCTTCCACTCCCCGTCGGCGTAGTACTTATACACCTCCCCGTCGATTATCTCGCCGAAAACGTGAGTCCCCGCCATGATCGCTTCTCTGCCTTCGCCCGCCTACTTCTTCCACTGCCACCCAACGGACCCAAGCTGAGACTTGCACTTACCAGGAAGCTTCCAGAAGTTGACCGTGGCAATTGACGGACGGATTTAAACGGAAGAAAAAGAAAAAGAAAATTTCATTTTTCAATCGCAAAATTCTACTCTTTTTCTTTGAAAAAAAAACTAATGAAATATTAAAATCACCGACATACGCTCCAAAATGTCTTATATAATTTTTTGCGACAAAAATAAAAGGACACTCCTAAATTAAACAAAAAAAAAAAGTTGAAAATGACGTGCTGCCATATATTTTAGGTCGAGAATAACCTTTTGGTGATATTTATGATGATAAAAAATAAATACATTCGTCTTAAGATTTCAGTGCTTTCATCAATCTGTCTCAGGACCTTCCGGTGCTACTTAGCCGTTATAATCATTTGTTACCGCGTGTAAAAGTTTTATATAACATTTAATAAAATATTATTATAATATTATAATAGTTATTTAATAAAAAAAAATCTGTTATCTTAATAGCCCCTTAGTGTTGACCTTATGAATATGAAAAAAGGTAAATATAAATATATAGGAGTTAGACAAATGGTGGGATAAATCTCAGATTATTAATTTCTAAGAATCGACCTTTAACAATTGCACCAAAAATATTATGTAATCACCGTCTACGTTGCACCCTGAAACTATAACAATTCCTTAATAGATTTTACACGCTATAATTAAAGTTATTAATTTGGGTTGGATGTCTCATATTGATCCGCCTGCTAAATACTTTAAAAACTTGGGTTGAAAATTCTCCAAAATTAATTAAGCAGAAAATTTAATGGGCTCATAGGTTTCGACTCACTTAATTGTAATCCAAATTTGGAACTTTTATTTTTTTTTCTATATATACATATGTTTTATATTTTAGTGGGTTTGTGAGTTGGTATGCTTAGATTGAGTTGAGTTGGGTTGAAGATTTTTTAATTTGCCAACTTATCCTACCAAATGATCTAACCACCCCGCTGATAGGGCTATCTAATAGCTCTAATTATAATAGCTATTAGATCACTGATGCAACTATTTTCAAAGTGATTTTAATCTATTTAAAATAATTTTGATAAAATTCAAATGATTTTGATTAAGTTGGTAAAGAGTATTTTGAGTATTCAAAGGTTATGATTTAGAATTTAAAATTTTAATGGAATAATTAATTTTTCATATTATAATAATTACTGAGTAATTTATATACATTATAACAGCTACAACATAATAACTCCTAAATATTATTACTAAATTTTAAATGAAATAATTAATTTTTTTTAATGACGTAGCAGTTAGAAAGGAACTTCTATACATTATATCTAACCGCTAACGAGTGACTTTTATACGTTATAATTAAATTTTAAATCTGAAATTTTCAATACTATTCTATCGAATACTCTTTATTAACTAGTCAAAATTAATTAAATTTTATTAAAATTATTTTAAATTAAATAAATCATTTTAAAATAATTATAATAAGGATTACAGAAGCAACTACTTAACACTTTTTATACGTTGTAATAATTTTGAAAGTAAAAAATAACGTTGAACTACTCAGTTGCTATAGGAGTATTATTTGTTATACATGTGTCAAAAGGTGATTCGTTCGTCTCAGCGCTCTTGTCAATTTATCTCTATGTCAACACGAAAGAGATAAATCACGGGTGGCTACTAGCTATTAGTGTAAATGATTAAGACATAGAGAAAGTTATACTCGGTCACGTCGAATTTCGATTCCAAGACCTCATGTGATAACATCTCATGTTTTAACCATCGCACCGTCCCGAAGAGACCTACTATTTGTTATACATGCACTTATTAAAGGGACATTTTGGATGATATGTATAATTTAAGACGTCTATTTTTTTAATATTTTTTTTATCATTTATTAATTTATCTCCACGATAATTAACGCTATTAAATCATTCAGAAATAAAATTATCCAGAAAATGCACATGAATCAATTTAATTATTTACGCCGAATCTTATAAATAATAATAATAAGAAAAGATAAATCGATGCACGACGTCGAATCCTATAAATAATAATTCACAATTTCCTATTTTAAGACAACCCTGCAAATTAAACTGAAATTCAGAAACCCGTCATTAATTTAAAGGTTAATTACAAAATAAATCACTTGAAAATGGATGCGTCCTTGACAACGATCCAGGTCAGCGGGTGGGGGCACGAGGTTTAGATAGTGAAGATCTAATTGAAAATTAGATAATGTAAGTCCTAGTGGAATAAGACAAGAGGAAAAGTCCAACTAAGTGAAAAGTTGATCGGACATGGACACTATGTGATCAGAAATCTAACGGGAGTTGACGAAGATGAAAAGTCTAAGTGGGTCAAAGGTTGATCGAACACTTGGTGTTACCACCGAAAGAATTTCGATATTTCCACAATAGTATGATATTGTCTACTTTGAGACTAAATTCTCATGATTTTATTTTTAGTCTTTACTCAAAAAGTCTCACACCAATAGAGATATCTTTCTTCTATAAGCTCATGTCTTTCCCATGTATTTTCAATATGGGATTTTGTTTGCAACCTTGCAACCCTAATAATCTCTTCTCAAACGAAGGACCATAGGGCCCCCCTCAAGCGGAAAACCTATATATTTGATGTCTGATCCTTGACCCACCACGCCTTCTTGTTTCGAGGTCTAACCGATCTACTAGGTCTTCTTGTCTTTCGGTGCACCTAACCTACTAGGATTTCTTTGCTCATAGTCCAACTAACTTACTAGGTCTTCCTAGACCTTACCTTAGCGGAAAACCCGGCTTGGGCTGGGTCTGGCTTGAACCCGACTTGAGCCTGTAATCGGGTCAATGGACTGGTTGTCGGTTGACGCGGGTCGCCGGGTGATTGCCCGTTGACCTAGGTCACCGGTCCGAGCCAGAATCGGCCAGTAGGATGTCGGGTCGGTTCCGGTTCCAAGCCCCCCAAATCAGTGGGCTACCGGTTAATCGCTAGTTTGACCTGTTGATTTTTTTTTTTTTTTTTTTGTCCGTTGGAATCGTCGGTTATCCGTTGAGGGGAGGGGGGTACTTTTTTCAACGATTAAGTTCATTTGACTTTTTTTTTTTATCAATAACTAGAATTTAGTATCTGTTACTATCCAAACTCTATAAATAAAGAGTTCATTTCATTATTTTCACACACATTTTCTCTACTCTCATTTTTAATTTTGCATTCTCTACACATTTTTGACTCCATGTCTCCATTTCTAAACACTTTCGTTTTTAATTTTCAACTACATAGAAGGAGGCTGTGGAGGTGTAACGCCCGAAAATTCTCGAAACTGCATTATAAATATTCTATGATTTTTCTGGAATTTTTAGATATTTTTACGGAATTTTCCGAGTAGCGGAAGCAGCAAAAATAAATAAAACCGCAAAATAGTTTAGGCGGGAATCGAACCCGAGACCTATGGTTTAGGGATAATGTTAGTGACCGGTTGAACCCAGCAGGGCCGTGCTGAAAGGAAAGGGAACTAATAAAATTTATATTGGAGTTGGGCGAATTAAGTCTTTAATATAAATAGGAAAATTAATCAAGTGAGGAGGTTATTTTTTTTTCACCGTGACCTATCCTCTTCCAAAACCTCACCGCCGCCCACACCTCTTCCTCCTCCTCTCTCGGCGCCCAAGCCCCAAGGACTCTCAGATCATCCTCTGGTGATGACTCCAACACGAAAGAGGTTCTTCTCCGCGAGAGGAACGCGAAGACGTGAGCGGATCGTCGAGAAGGTCATCTCCACCGGAATTCTAGCGAATAGAATCGTAAGAAATTACGAACCGGAGGTAAGAAACCCCTCACCTGCAGTATAATAGCTACCGTGTGATTTTTCTGTGCATTAGTTTAGTTATATGCGTATGTTTTCGACACATAGGGTGTATTTAACCCTCCTCGCAGGTTTAGGGATCTAGTGAGTACCTTTAGATGGGCCGGACACATCTTTTCTCCTTCAGTTGGAGGTTTAGATGCTGTTGGGTGCCTAAAGGTAGTCTCCCTAATAGAGAGGGGAGTTACAGCGCACTAGGTGTTCGATTAAATAACCAGCTTAGAAAAGAATGCAACTTAGGCATTTTTATTAGCACGGTTGAATGCATTAGAAGCATCTAAATTAGTAAATCAGTTTATTCTAGCTCATATGGGACTACGGTCCAATGGGTGGGCTCCCACAGTCGCCTCTAGGTTCAGACAACCTAGCTCTAGGTTCAGATAACCTAGAAAGAGCAATTTAGAACAGTTTAGCTATACTCAGTATGTTACTTTTCAGTTGGCACTGTACTGGATTAGATATCCATTGGGCTGGACTCCCATAGTCGGTCCCTAGGTTTAGATAACCTAGTAGCTCTACTAAATTCGGGACTTGCAACCCCGGGTCTAGTTAGAAATGCGCGCATAGCACGTACAGTTGCTGGGCCCCTCAGCAGCATGTTTAGTATTTTCACTTATTATATGTATACGGTTTTCAACCTTTCACAAATTAGTTCGTGAATTCAGTACAGTTCTAGCAGTAGCTCAGTTCTTAGTATCAGCTTAATTTTTCCCTGTGAATATGCATGATGACTTTATGTTCAGCTTTAGATATGTTATGATTGTATGCTTATATGCCATGCCATGCTTAGTTTATTCAGTATATCCAGCATATGTTTTAAACAGCATGATTTAAAATCATATTTGCATCGTTGCATGTTTTGTGAGGTAGATGGTTTCTTACTAAGCTTTTTAGCTTATAGATACTACTTTTCTTATACTGCAGATAAAGGTAAAGGAAAAGTGGATCAGTAGTGGAGGCTGGAGGGCAATGCTATCAAGATGTGTGTGGGCAGGAGTTGGAATAAAGATCTTTGGGATCTAAACAGTTTTACTTCAGTATTAGCACTTTGCGTTTTTAGTTTTCATTATTCAGTTTTGATTGTTAAGTGATATGAGATAGTAAACCATGCACTATGTAGTATGCCAGGTTTAGAATGTTAGTAGTTTTATATTAGTGTGATTTGCATTGGTTTAGAGTTGTTGTGTGAGGTTTTGGCACGAAGTCTTGAAATCGATTCGGCGAAATCGAACTCGATCGGTCTCGGACCGATCGGGGCTGATGCCGGATCGGCCACCGATCGATCCGATCAGATCTGATATCAGTATCCTCCGGATCGGTCCACCGACCGACCCAAAGACGATCGATGGCGTTCGAGAGTTTCGGTGCACGGATCGGTCAGACCGATCAGACATACTGATCGATCCGCCGGCCGATCACCACACTGGATCGGTCGCCGGCCGATCGATTGGGAAAAACGATCAGACTCCGATCGATCGTGGATCGATCGGCAGGTCTGTAGGTAGTTGGGAAGTTTAGTTTCTAGTCCCTAGCTCAGTTGGGATGTTCAGTTTCCCCTCCTTAGCATGTGTACACCAGCAAAGAAGGTCTTTAGACCTTTCTTATCAGTTGTATCCATCCTTAGTAGAGTAAAATTTTAATTAGCCCAGCTTTCCACACAGTATAGTTTAGCATAAATTGTAGCGACCGGTCTTACAGCCAGTACCCAGAAGGTGGGTCGTTACAGAGTGGTATCAGAGCAGTGTTCCATACTTCCTACACACACATCAGCATTGAACCTGAGCTTCCAAGTAAGAATACCTCTACTTTATTTATGCTCCTTGTTTTGTTATTACAGTTCATGTTTATATGCCTACTGCTTGTTAGTATATGATAGTTTTAAACATGATATCAGTAGTGATATAACTGTGATTACATTAGTTATGTTATGCTCTCTACGTCTTTAGAAATGGCACGAGGACGCCCAGCTAGAAGGACACTAGCTACTGAGCCCCAGCAAGAGGCAGGCAGTTCAGTGCCTCCGCCAGATCTTACAGCATTAGTGGCTCAGTTACAGCAGCAGCTAGCTGAACAGCAACAGGAAATAGCCACCTTAAAGGCTAATCAGCAGAGTACCCCCACAGTCACCCCGGAACCGAATTTGACGACTCCGGTAGTCTTAGAGGTTCTACCAGCTCAGCCTACAGCACCAGCACCAGCACTAGCACCAGCACAGTAGCCCCAGCAACTGAGCCAAGAAAGGAAGCCTATCTGATCCAGTGGCAGCGAGTCAAGCCAGAGAACTTCTCAGGCACTAGTGAACCATGGGATGCACAAGCCTGGTTCAAAACACTGGAGAGCACGATGGAGCTTCTGGACTGGCCAGAACACGAGAAGGTGAAGTGTGCCTCCTTCTGCCTGACAGGAGACGTACGCATGTGGTGGGAAAGAATCAGAACGAAGCGCCCAGTGAACCAGATGTCATGGGCTGACTTCGAGAAGGAATTCTTTGAGGAGTTCTTTCACATACAGGTTACAAACCGCCACTATGACGAGTTCACTGAGTTTCGTCAGGGCAACCTTTCAGTTGAGGAAGCCGTGAAGAAATTCAACAGGTTGGCTCGTCTATGCCCAGAGCTAGTCAGCACAGAAAAGGAACGAATCCGGTTGATGCTCAAGATGCTGAGGCCAGAGATAGCAGTGAATGTGGCTAGTGGCATACATAGGCCACAAACCACAGAGGAGTTAGTGAGCAGTGCCTTGACCACAGAGCATTACCAGAACAGCATAAAGCAGCAGAGTCCAAAGGCCAAGGAAACCCTCACACTCAGAAACAGCAAGGTCACAACTCTAACTGGAAAGGGAACTCCAACAGCAAGCGCAAATCAGGGAGTGACCCAAAGGGAGGACCATCTAGCAAGCGACCCAGTTATCCAAAGTGTGCTACTTGTGGGAAATTCCACCCAGGGGTTTGTCGCAAGGGCACACGAGGATGCTTTGAATGTGGACAAGAAGGGCACATGGCCAAGCAGTGCCCGAACAAGACCGGTCTTCCTCAGCCACAGCAGATTCAGTATGCAGGCCAGCCAGCTCAGTTATATCAGATGCAGGCCGCTCTAGAAGGTCCACTTATCAGCCAGGGCAGATTAGAAGCCCCTCCAGCTATGGCGAATGCGAGGATCTACTCACTCACCAGAGAGGACGTAGCCAATGCCTCGACAGTTGTCACGAGTTAGATTAGCATTTTCAAGATAATGCACCGTCATTTTATTCGATATTGGGGCAACCCATTCATATATAGTCCGGATGTTCTTCGAAAAATTAGAAATACCCTCGGAGGTACTCGGTTAGTTTTTGATGGCACTACCTTCGGGAGAGATCATGACATCCACGCACTGGCTCAGGGCATCATAGTAGGCAGAGAGCTCTTTTGTGATCCGATGGTGCTAGAGATGACCGACTATGACGTTATCTTTGGAATGAACTTTCGATCA
Organism: Zingiber officinale; assembly: GCF_018446385.1. Classification (NCBI taxonomy): domain Eukaryota; kingdom Viridiplantae; phylum Streptophyta; class Magnoliopsida; order Zingiberales; family Zingiberaceae; genus Zingiber; species Zingiber officinale. Next base: position 118,083,997 of record NC_055987.1, read on the forward strand.
AGTACGGTAGAGTGCCGTAAGCAAAAAGTCATCTTCCAACCTGAAGCGGCGGTGCAATTTGAATACATCGGGAACCAAAGAGAAGGCCAAGAAGCTTCTCGCTATGAAAGCATAGAAGCTCTTGGATTCGTGGATGTCTGATTCCTAGCACATGTAGTCAACGCCAGCCAGGACAAGAACCAACAGCTAGCAGAGGTTCGAGTCGTATGTGACTACCCAGCAGTCTTCCCTGAAGAGGTACCAGGCTTAGCACCAGACAGGGAGATTGACTTTGAGATAGAGCTCATTCCCGGTACAAATCCTATCTCCAAAGCGCCTTATCGCATGGCTCCAGCAGAACTGAAGGAACTTCAGGAGCAATTACAGGAGCTGCTCAACAAGGGTTTCATACGCCCGAGTCACTCGCAATGGGGAGCGCCTGTATTGTTCGTGAAGAAGAAGGATGGAAGCATGCGACTGTGCATAGACTACAGATCACTGAACCAAGTCACGATCAAGAACAGGTATCCTCTTCCCAGAATCGATGACTTGTTCGACCAGCTGAAGGGAGCAGCAGTGTTCTCTAAGATAGATCTCAGATCAGGTTATCATCAAGTGAAGGTTAAAGAAGGGGATATACCCAAGACAACATTCATAACCAGATACGGACACTACGAGTTCGTAGTCATGCCCTTTGGCGTGACCAATGCTCCAGCTACATTCATGGATCTCATGAACAGAGTATTCAGGGAGTATTTAGATAAGTTTGTTATTGTGTTTATCGATGACATTCTTATCTATTCAGGAACTCAGGAAGAACATTCAGAGCACCTGAAACTAGTATTGCAGACCCTTCAGCAGAACCAGCTATACGCCAAGTTCACGAAATGTGAATTTTGGTTAGATCAGGTGTCCTTCCTGGGTCACATCATCTCAAAGGATGGTATTATGGTAGATCCCAGCAAGATAGAAGCAGTAAGTAACTGGAAGAGACCTAAGAACGCCAGCGAAATCAGGAGCTTTCTGGGATTAGCAGGCTATTACAGAAAATTCGTAGAGGATTTCTCTGACAGCTCTTACCAGAAAGAACAGAAAGTATCAGTGGACAGAGGACTGTGAGAACAGTTTCAGCGAGCTGAAAAGGAGATTGACCAGTGCTCCCATTTTGGCTCTACCAGACAACACCAGCAGCTTTGACATCTATAGTGATGCCTCTAAGCTGGGACTAGGAGCAGTGCTGATGCAAAACGGCAAGGTGATCGCCTATGCCTCCAGACAACTCAAGGATTATGAGAAGAATTATCCTACTCATGACCTTGAGCTTGCAGCAGTAGTGTTCGCTCTCAAAATTTGGAGACATTACTTATATGGAGCTCAGTGCAGAGTGTATACAGATCATCAGAGTCTGAAGTACTTCTTCACTCAGAAGGATCTGAATATGCGACAGCGCAGATGGTTAGAGCTGGTCAAAGACTACGATATAGACATCCTCTACCATCCAGGGAAAGCAAA